>NC_084471.1:78592943-78898852 GCF_027409185.1 Cynocephalus volans | reverse complement strand
ACTCAGGTTTATTAGATAATTTTACATCTTAGTTTTTATAATCAAGACATAGGATACTAAATAACAAATTATTTTCAACAAAATTAAAAACTAAATTTCTATCCATGAATCTTCTGATTATTTTCCTAATAGTAAACATGATTATTTAAAACAGAAATCAAAGTTAGAGAATGCATATTAACAGAATTAAACTTACTGATGACCTCTACCCTCATCTTTAAGTAAATATATTGTATTTTTTTTTAGTAATTCCTATAAGGAAAAATATTAAAATTTATTTGCAGCTACTTATTTCTGAGGAGATTTCCTATTCTCAGAAGTTATCTTGGATAGGCTCTCAATGCACCATAATTTTGATTTTCAACCTGGCAATAAAGCAGTAGATATAAAATTTCTCTTTTCTCTCTGCTTTCTGAAGAAGTAACTGCTTCTGTAATTGAGCCACTGTGCATACCTTTCTTGATTTCCCCTCCTTTCCATATGCTCCTCCAAGTATTTAACATAAGGTACATGAATTCTGAGTTGTTTTGTATTAGTGTGATGGCAACAATCAGAAGATTCTTGAATATCATCTTACTTTGAAGTTTAGCCTGGAAGCCACAACTTCTCCAGCTGGTGTAATTATGGGAACATTTTCACAAATAATTCCATGATCCACATCAATAACTTTTCCTGTAATTAAGAAATAGTTTAAGTTACGAAAGCTATCACATGTTATGTCCATTAAATAACCTAAAGTTTAATGCAGTATAGCAGATAAATTCAGATATAAAGATAATTCACAGAACTAAGTCATAGAAACAAATGTAAAATAGATATACATATTTGAAGCAAAGTTTAATGTAAATATGTACACTTTGACACATTTGGAAAATCTTTCTGAGAAACATTATTTTACAATAATCTAATGTCAACATTATTACAATAGCAAAGCTAAACTTAATCTGATATAACCCAGCCATTCTTTTTACAACTACTCTATTTCCCTAAATTAATTTACCTTTTCTAAAGAAAAAACACAGTACTGCAAAAAGAGAATTAAGACCTGAAATAATGCAATTTTTAAAAATATTTTAACCAAACTTAAGTTTAGAAACACAGGATATTTAAAAACAATATGACATCAGCTCTATTTCTATTTGTTAGTTGAATTTTAAAAGCAAACAATTCATTCTGCCATATGTTCAGTTTACAAAATAATTCTGGAAATTTTGTCCTAAATAAAAGTAGCATAACATTGTTTTCTAATAGTAATGTTAGTCATCACCTTTCGAACTGCAGTACTAATTTTAGGAGTAGCTATTGAAGTAATGTCGGTTATCTCAATGTTGTTGCCTTGTAACTACTATAAGCTATCTTCTAAAAAACTTTGGTTTTGTTGATGAAATAAACACTTAAATAAAGGAAAAATATAAAAACACTTGAGTTTAATACCTTTGATTGCCAATGTGTCACTGAGAGGTAATTCTACATTAGCTCCATTCTTGCTAAGGTTTTCAGACTCTTGAATGACAGCAGTTCGCTTATAAATGCCATTTCTTACTTCATCAAAGACCCAAAACATATTGTATACTCGGGCAGTATAGCCTGCTAATTCAGTGATCTAAAATCAACAGAGAGATAAAATAGAACCAATATGCCCAAGACAGAATTTTAAATAAATATGTAATCATGTAACCTTGATTTAATGTGAAAGATCCTATTCTATTATACATAAGAAATAGCTAATACCTCTGATAGATAAAACAAATGACAGTAAAAAAGCTTACCAAGGGAGCAATATAACAAGATGTCAATGTAAGTTTGATCGCAATTGTAAAAACATAAAAATTATTCATTCAAGTCAAGGTTCAAAATGAAATGTATAGATTTCAGAATATTAGTGATGCTTAAGGATCTTTCAGTAAAATTTCTGATTTGGCCCCTATTTACATGATGAATTTCATTTCCAGAAAATTAGAAATTCTGTGAAAAGCTTAAGATTATTCAGTGAAATTATGATCCTTTATCTTTAGTATCTCTTTTCTAATTAAAATAAAAGATTTTAAATAGAAGAAAAGTACCTTTTTTTCCTTATTATGAAATGAATGTTTCTTAGCCAACCTGTCAAAATTCCTATATTTGGCCAGAGAAAATACCCACATTAGAGGATACAAACATTGAGAACAAGCTCAGTGAAAAGCTTCAAATCCTTTGCAGGATGAATCTCACAATCCAGCTTCTTTTCAAGCCAAACATGATTTATATGCCCAAAGAAAAACATTACATATATTATTTTTTCTAGATAAGATTATAAGATGAGATAAATCTCTGCATTAGTCCACAAGGCTCAGCAGAATGGTGCCTTGCTCCCATTCTGCCAGCTGTCCAATTTGGGTTAATCTCCTGCAGTTTTTCTATTAACAGAACACCTCGTTATCAAGGTACTGTGAAAGGTGACTCACCACCTATCAAGATCATATTTCTCAGTAAAAAGGGAAGCACAAAAACTAGGAAACCGGTACCACTAAACAAGGCATGCCACTAATAAATGCTTCTTAAGCAATAAATTGCAGAATAAAACAATGCTGACATTTGTGTACGATTTTTGTTACTGCTTAAGTTTTGCAGTAGGTATTACTGTTAAAAAACCTTCTACCACATGTCTCTACTGATGAGAGGTCTGTAATTACACTAGTATGGCATTTCTATATGTTATTTAAAGGAAAATTTCTCAAATGTTATCTAGAAGAAACTTTTGGGTTCCCAAGTAGAGGGAAAATAAAAAAGCTAAGGATTAACAAAATGTGGATTCAAAAGAAACCTGGGCAAATATAAATATTTGCATAGAAAAAAAATTCAAAACCAAAAGTAGAGGTCAGTTCAAGAAAGGCAGGAGGCAATAAATTAGTGGACAGGGATGGAGGATGGAGTGGGTAGAGGGTGTCTGAAAGAAATGAAGAATGTGCCTGTGGATGAATTTCTTTAGGACACAAGATAGGGGATTTGCCCTAAACCTGTAAAATGGAAGCTCGGTCCTTCTGGAGCTGGCAGAGAAGGCATGGTGCCTTTTATGTGCTGTCATAGCAGAGCAAGACTTTCTGGAAGTGAACATTCTATGATTCAAAGCAAATCCAGGCAAAGTAAAGCAAAATGCAGTTATTTCCTGAGTTGGAGACAACCTAGAAAAACGAATTAGTATTCTTTCTGTGGCTTAGATAGCAGAGTATTTTAAAGTGAGAGGAACAAAATTTTGATTGGTCATTTAATTTTAAGTAACTTATTACATCAAAAGACTGTGTCCGCAGATTATCAAAATCACTATTTAAAAAAAAAATTTGGGAGGGCCGGCTCCGTGGCGCACTCGGGACCGCAGCAGCGCTCCCGCCGCGGGTTCGGATCCTATGTAGGAATGGCCGGTGGGCTCACTGGCTGAGCGCGGTGCGGGCGACGCCAAGCCAAGGGTCGTGATCCCCTTACCGGTCACAAAAAGACCAAAAAAAAAAAAATTTTTTTTAAGTTGAGTTGTTTTGGTATGTGGCTCCGAATAACTGGTTTTACTTCATAAAACAAAAGAAAACAAAAAAACCCAATTCAATAAATCAGTTGTTAGAAACTGAAAAGTTCTAACAGCAAATTACAAAATTTATAACTCCTTTAAATAGTTTATTAAAGGTTGATTTAGTAGTCAGCTAAATTTTTAATGATGCTTTAGCAATTTATATTGATATGAAAGCCACAAGAATAATTAATTGTGAAAATTACTGTTCCTGGGAATATTATGTAATATTTAAATTGAATAAAGTGATTTTAATCTTAATCCTGTGTTATATGCAGGTCTTATTACCATTCTCTTAACAAATGTTTATTAACCACATACAATATTCCATGTATTGAAATGAATATTATGAATGTAAAGATGAGAAAGATAGTCCCTGTTTTCAAGGAGTTCAGGGTCTGGTGCAGGAGGTGACACTTATAATGTGGTAAAGCACCAGATGACACAGAGATGAGCACAGAAAAGGAAGACCTACCTCTAAACAGGAAAGGCAGGAAGAAGGTGGAATTGAGAGCAAGTTTAATATGTTGTTGGTGAGGTTTCATCAATGGAGGATGAACAAAAGTTTACAAGATGTATAAGTAATATTATTAGCTAACATTTATAGAGTGCTTAATATGGACTGTTTCTAGTATTCTTCATGTATTGACTTGCAATAACCCTACAAAGTCAGCATTATTCTCATCTTACAGATGATGAAACAGAAACACAAATGAGTTAAGGAACTAGACCAAGATCACATAATCTGCAAGTACTGGAGCAAGAATGTAAATCTAGGCACCCTGGCTCCAGAGTCCACATCTAAGGGAATTTTTCTAGAGTTAAAAACAAATATGTCATACTATAGACGGAAAGAGAGGAGAAACACTTGATAGTGCAAAAAATAAAAGGTATTAGCAGCATTAGACTTGGGAGTTGCCCTTAATCTTGATTAAACTTTGCAGTTTTTGACAGAGAAAAGGTATGGTTCCAAAATACTAAGTACATCGAGTAAATTTACACTTTGCTTGATTTTCATATATCTTATTTTAATTGAATTGGCAACAAAAAATGAAAGTACCTCTTTGTATGAAGACATAATCCTTTCAATAGCATCAGCTCCAGAGGCCAATAAATTCCGAGCAGTGGTAAAGGCTTCCGTCCGTTCACTAACCATAGCTTGTTTTTGGCCATCTTCTAGATCTAAAAGCAAATTACAAAACTATCACGTTTTTCAAGTAACTAAATGTTTTATTTTATACAAACTAAATTGTGGCTAAAACAACCACATGTTAATTTTTCATTAGTATCAGCAATTTCCTAGAAATATAATAAATTATTGAAATACAGTATTTTTACCCGATTTCATTTAAAGTTTCATTTTGTTATATTATTTTTCTAGAAGAGTTAGGACAACTAAATCTTTAGAAATTAAGACTATTTTCATTTAGCATTCTTTCAAACCTTTCTATATCCAACTCCCTGCCCTCAGGAGGCAGCAATAAAATACTACTGAGCAATCAACTATTACTGATGTGGTCAATAAATACTACTAACTTGAATATAAGCAAACATTTATGGTGTGGTTTCTTTAATTTAAATGCAAATTAGAGGACCTCATAATCTAGCCTCTGTCTAACTTTCTCAACCATTATCTCATCCTGTAGTCCAGCTGTACCTCAAACATGCCATACTCTGTTAATCTTCTGGTATTTGCTTATGTGATTTCCTCTGACTTTAATATATTTCTCTTCCTTTTTTGCCTAGGTCTTTTTCTTTCTTCAAGAGTTAATTCTTTAGTACAGGTTTTCCTGAAAATCCTTGTCTGTCTCTTCCCATGGACTATAATTTCCTTGAGGGTCAAGACCATGTTTTATTTTTTATTTCTAGTATTTAGCATGGTGTCTACCACATAGCATTCCTTAATGTGTACTGGATGGATGGATGAGTGGATGGATCAATGGATGGATGAACATCCTAAATTACTGTCAATGCAGAATTATGCTTAAGAGTTAGGAGTCAGACTAGATTAAATCCAGGTTTCGCTACTTATGGGCAAACAGTAAGGTAAGTAGGGCAATACACTCGTCGACTCTTCACCTGTTTTCTCATCTCTAAAATGAGGGAAATAATAGTATTATCTCAAACAACCCTATCACTTTGAATTATAAGGGTAAAAGGTGAAAAAACAAATGAAGTTTTAGGCCAATTCATGGCCCACAGTAAGTGCTCTAAATATCAGCTGTTATTATTTTCTCTAGTTATTATTGCTATAGAAAATCTACTCAATTTTAGTCTTATTCTTCAAAATTATTTTCTCTGGGTTGTTACTTCAATCTTTCCATCAATTTGATTCTCTACTTGGTCCTTCTATAGATTATCTCCAAAATTTCAAATTAGACATTATAAATTAATGAAGAAATGAGCAATGATATACTTAGCCATAAGCCCATTTTGATATTTATTTCTCTCATTTATGTCAAAGGTTTTTTTTCCCATATAAATGACATTATATAACTTGTACCTTGCTATAATTACCAGATATTTTTACCTTTACTTGCTTATAGACAGCTCAGCTAATTTTGAAAGGGATCCATGCATAATATGAAGTAAAATTAACCCTGCAGATATTTACTGAACACCTAGATATGCAAGAAATTAGGGAAGCTAATGTATGACGTACAGGGATAAATGCGATTTTCAGATTCTTTCCTGAGGGAGCTTACAGCTTGGTAAGAGAGGGAAGACAAATTCCTAAACAACTATGCAGAGCAGCCTATGATGAGAGTCAATGTAAGGTGTTTGGAGGTGGCAAAAATTATTTCTTACTGCAAGACACAGGAAATGCATCACGGAGGACTAGACTTTGAGTGAGGCCTTGAAGACCACATATCATTTTAACAGATCACATGTACAGCATAAAGAATGGCACAGAGAAGGGAAATTTCAAGAAATGCTAATTGAATGATATACAGTCTGGTCAGGTCACAGCATGGGTTATGTCAGGCATACATTTCACTTTGTATCAGAATCACCATGAGTTCATGGAGATCTTTCACCATAGTCCAATTTGACTCCTACTAGCTCTACTGCTAATCACTGCCCTAGAGAACTACTATTAGTTCCCATGAAGTCAGTTATTGAGGAAGGAAAAAAAAATCAAAAAACAACAACAACAAAAAACAACAGCTGCTAAGTACTGGCATAAGCAAGGAGTGAGAGATGTGATTAGATAAATAGACTGGGAACAGAATGCAGATATTCTTAAAGACATATTTAAATGTGTGATAAGATTTAGACAAACACCAAAAAGATAAAAAAGTAGTGAATTGCCGTTTAGTTCAAGCACTAAGAATAGTTTTGGCTCATAGAGAATCTGGCTGACAATCTAAAATAATTATGGGAGTCTATGAATTTGGGTTAAAAGGGGTTTGAATATAGCTTTTGTCGACAGCCTCTGCTAAGAAGAAAAACCATTCGCACAGATGGACTGGTGTTTGATATGGCACAGTAATTTTCATGTTGCTTTGGTGGATTAATGCCTATTGGTTTTTTTCACTGTGATTTTAGCAATAATATAACAAATAGCTTCCCACAGATTTTATGTGACTTTTATTCTACTGGTTGTTCTTTGGCAGGTACTATGAGAGCAGTGCCAGTGGTATTTCGTCATGCACACAACAGCCAAATGTCTGACTTCTAAGACAAAGACAGATTCCTTACTGTCAGAGATATAAATCCATGAGCTAAAATACTTATCAGTTTTTATCCTAAGTCAACACATTTTATTTTCCTCACCAAATATTTTAACTATTTTGTCAAAAGTTCTTCATTTAATGATTCAATATTTAACATTATATCTGCTTATTTTACTGCTACTTTTGAGCTCTGATAGTAATACGTATGTGTTAAAAATTGATCACAGCTTTTGCTATTTCACTGAAAAGATGAGAAAGGATTTTAAAAGCAAGATCATGTCATTATACATTTATCAGGACCCATAGAACTATACAGCCTAAATAGTGAAGCCTAATTTAAGTTATGAACTTTAGTTACTAATGTATAAATATTGGCTTGTCAGTTGTAATAAATGTTCCACACCAATACAAGATGTAAATAATAGGGAAATCTACTGAGGGGAGAGGATGTTTGGGAACTCTGCACTTTCTAATCAATTTTTTTTTGTAAACCAAAACTGTTCTAAAGAAATAAAGTATATTAAAATTAAAAAGTAAAGTTTTTCTCCTGTACTTTTTAAAATATATAATGTGAGTCACACCATATACATACATCAATTCTTTTTTTTTTTTTTTTGTCTTTTTCGTGACTGGCACTCAGCCAGTGAGTGCACCGGCCAGTCTTATATAGGATCCGAACCCGCGGCCAGAGCGTCGCTGCGCTCCCAGCGCTGCGTTCTCCCGAGTGCGCCACGGGCTCGGCCCCATACATCAATTCTAAATGGATTGAAGATCTAAATGTGAAATAAAAAGGAATGAAATTTCTAGAAGCTAAAATAGAAGAATATCTTTATGACCTTGGAGTAGGCAAATATTTCTTAAATAGGACATAAAACCACTAACCACAAAGAAAGCTATTCATAAATTGGACTATATCAAAATTATAAACTTCTTTAAATAACATTAAGAATGAAAAGGCAAGACATAGAATGGGAAAAGATATTTGACATTATATGTGTATGTGTGTGTGGTGTGCAGGTATATACATATCTGACAAAAGAATCATTACACAATACATAAGAACTCAATAAGAAAAAACAGATAAGCCAATTCAAAAATGAGCAAAACACTCAAAGACACTTCATAAAAAAGGCTATCCACATGGCCAATAAACAAATTAAAGTGTTTAACCTCATTAGTCATCAGAGAAATGCAAATTAAAGCTAAGGTGAAGTATTACTTATACACTCATGAGAATGTTTAAAGTGAAAAAGACTGACAATATCAAACACCGGCAAAGATGTGGAGGAACTAGAACTCTCATACACTGCTGATGGGAGTGTAAATTAGAAGAACTTCTTTGGAAAAATGTTTTACAAAATCTGCTAAAGCTGAACACATGCATAGCCTGTAATCTAGCAGTTCTACTCCTAGTTGAATACCCACAGAAATGTATACATGCACCAAAAGATATGTACAAAAATGTTCATAGCAGCACTATTATTAATACCCCCCAAACCGAATACAATTTAAATGTCTATCAACAACAGAATGGATAAATAAAGTACTACAGTCATACAATGGGATACTTCATAGCAGTGAGAATAAGTGAACTAGGGTTATACTCAACAACATTGATGAATCTCATAAACATAATGTTGAGTGAAAGAAGCCAGTCACAAAAGTGTTCATGCTATGTAATACTACTTATATAAGGTTCAAAACCCAGCAAATACTAATTGATGTTGAGAGGGTCAGTACAATGATTACTTTTGCTATGGCTGAGGAGACAGGAAGGCTCATGGGGGCTTCTGGAGTGCTAATATGGCAAGATTCTGTTTCTTCTAAGTGGTGATTACATGTATGTGTTCACTTTGTGACAATTCATTAAATAGTACGTTAATAATTGTGCCTCTGTTAGCATGTATGCCATACTTTAATAAATTATAGCCACTAATATGCATAGGTAATTAGAGCTTTAAAAGTATGCCTTTGATGTGTATTAATAATTACTGCTATGTTAATTGGTCAACAGGATTGTAATTGTATCCAAATTGACTCACAAGGTAAAATGATATTTCAAAAGTTTGGCATTGGAATATGAGAGATAATAATGCAGCAGGAGCTATGGATTATAATCTTGTTGCAGGCACGTTTTAGGAATAAAAACATCACCCATGGTGCTAGAGCACAGGCAGGGTTTGGTTCCATTCCTAAGAGCAGTGTCTCTCAGTTGCTACTTCTGATGTGCTACTTCACACTCAACGGATCACAAACATGTGGATACTATCGGCAGTGCTAGTAGCTTAGGTGCTCTCTTACCTGCCTGCTAGGTGTCCATGATAAGGCACGACAGAAAGGACCTATGAGTAGCTTTCTGTGGCCTTAACCAGAACTGCTCTTGATATAAAGACAGCAAAAGTGGCCTACTGATATTAAAAAATTGAGATTATAGCTCTCAGGTAACTATTTTCTTCACATAATTTCATTCTTTCTCTTAATACAAAGTGAAGAAAGGCATGATATCCTTTTAAAAATAATAGAAACTATATACAATTAACTACTATAACGCTGCTTTTTCAACCATTTGGTCCTATGATTACTTGGTCTCAAACTTACTCAGGTACCATATAGAATAAGTTCCAATGTGGCTGATATGGAGGCATCATGGTGCAGTAGAAAAAAGCAGTGCGTTAGGGGTTACATAATGTCCCCCATCCTTAGCGCTTCCACTAACAATCTGTTGTGACCTTAGGCAAAACTGGGGCTCCCTACTAGATGGCCTATAAGCCCCTATGTTGATGCAAAAATGGCATGTTTGCAATTTTGTAATGTGATCTTGAATATAAATATAATTCTGCCCTCATCATAAGATTTCACTTAAAGTTGTGGATGGATGATACAGATAACTTAATATAGAACTATTTTTCTTCTATCATCAAACAAAAGTGGTGCGGGTTCTTCCTCCTATCTGCATTTTCACCTCCAACTTCCTAATCACTTTCAAATCCCTTGCTCCTTTAAACAACAATAATCATGTCGGCAAACATCTGTTGAGCATTTCAAATTAGCCAAGCACTGTTCTAAGTTTTACATATGTGATCTTCTTTAATCCTAACAATGCTGCTCTTATTCTCCCCATTTTGGAAATGAGAAAATTGAAGCACAAAAAGGTTAAATGATTTTGCGCCAGGTCACAATCTAGTAAGCAAAAGAGCCAGCATCTGAACCCAGGCAATCTGACTCCAGAGCCCACAGGGTAAGAATACAGTAAATATTGATAATTGCTTTCACCTACTTGCCAAGGACTGTTTAAAAGCAAATTAAGTACATTATATATAATGTCATAACAATCCTGAAAGATATATATATAATTATTCCTATAGTTAAGATAGGAAAACTGAGGCATATAAAGTTTACTTGCATTAATGAATTACTATAAAACAAGGACAGATAACTATTAAATAACAGAACCAAGATTTGAGCAGTCATCTGCTTCTGTCTTTATTCTATCCTCTTTTTTTACCTTCTATCTTACTTTCCCCCCTTTTCTCTTTGCCTTAAAATATATAGCATGATGCACTTAATTCATTTCTAACATAAGGGACAACTAAGGGCATAAGTACGAATTATGACTGAAGATTATGTTAGAATATATGGTATGTAATTCCAAGACCTAAAACCTCAAAGATATATCATTATCTTAAAAAAAAAAAGTTCTTTTGTCTGAGTAAAATAACTTAATATTTTCAAGTGTTAAGTCATTGTAGGTCAAATATATTCAGTAAATACAAGGGTGCTTCAAAAAGTTCATGGAAAAATGGAATTAAATGGAATTAAATGGATAACATGAATCTTTCTATGAACTTTTTGAAGACCCCTTGTACATACACACAGACATTACAAACGTAGATAGTAATCTTAGACATTACATATTTTGAGGCACACTCTCAAATATATGAATTCTTTTTTTCTTATATGAATTTCTTACATTGCTTTTCTCTGTATAAAAATTTTCTTTTGAAAGGAGTGTTAAGAAATACTTTGTTTTGTTTGCATCAATGCATTATAATTTCAATCTGAAATTTTAATGTTTTTTTTTTAAACTTAATATGGTATTTTCAGGATTTGTTTGTAGGGTTTATTTTTAAATATCTTATTACATCTTGTTAAGTAAGCTTGCTAGATTCTTTACACACATTGTTTACTCCTTACTGGTCTCTGTGGGGTTAATTTGTCACTGTTAATAGCTGTGTTTTCTCTGTTCTGTGTTGAATACACCAGGGTTTTCTATTAATACCATGAATCTAAGTATGACAGAATTACACTATAATTTTGTCATTGGGGTTGTCTCTAATATATATTATATATGAAACTTTTTAATAAATATTATTATTTTAATGACTAACTTTTAAAAATGAGTATCTGATAATTTTATCAAGTTTCTCAGTAAAACTAATCTTAAGACTATAGGTTTTTAAGTGACTTTTTCTCTAATACTATTGAAAAGTAATTTATTTTATTATGAAAGAATTATGCTGAAAAATATTACTTTTTTCAATATAAACTTTTTAAAGGATTCTTATTTTTAGTACATTTTGAAAACTTAAAGACAGATAAAATTCAACTTTCCCAGTGGTCTAAATATACTGTTCATTAGAAAATTCACTTGTGGAGCATAATTTATATATGTACAGCACATGCTACAAAGAAGGACTGACAAACACTAATTTAGTAAAATGGACATTTTTAGGTTAAGAATGACTCAAATATGAAAAGTGTTTTGTAAGAATTGGTTAAAGCATTTAAGTTTCAAACTATCAAAGCATACTGTTTCATAATATTAAAACATACTATAATTTTTTTACTTGTTTTTATTAGATCACTTCAAACAAATAGCTATTAACCCTTAATTCTACACCAAAAATAACTAAAATAGTATGAACTCTGCTACATTATTCTTAGTGTTGTCTTTGTTTTCTAGGTATAACATGTCGAGAAAACATGCTATGTACTTTATAAACATTGTTCTATTAAATCCTCATAACAACCCTCTGAAGTAGCCTTTCTGACTCTCATTTTACAGATGAGGAAACTGAGGTTTAGAGAGTTTAGTTAACATGACTAAGAGGATAAAGGTAGGAAGAGGTGGAGCCAAGAGCTGAACAAAGCTCACTACAAAGCCCATGCTTTGTTTAGCTCCTTCAACACTGAGGCTAATTTTGGCCACGTGATTTTGAGAGAGAAGAGGAAAGAGCAGAAAGTGCTTCTTCAATTAATTCCCCTGTGTTCCTGCCAACTAAGATCCAAACTCCCATCTAGGGATGATACAACATTTTAATGTTGTCTTTCCTGCCCTTATCTTTCTTTCTTCGTTATTTCAAAGGATGAAAACTGTTGGTGAAAACTGTTGAGACAGTGATAGGATAGAATTAGACACCTGCAGCTTGATCACCTCCTCCCCTACACCAATCATGCTACATAGAGGATTATCTGTATTACTTACAATGAAAGGAGACTTCATTCTATGGCATTTAAGCACTCTCAAAAGCAATATTCCTGGTTGCCTGATGTAGTCAACCAACTTTTCAAATCACAAATTAGGGCAAATTCAGTTATAGAATATTTATATACTAAATCCATGGATGCACAGACTGAAGTTTACAACATGAGGAGACCTTGTACTATACTCTTTCTGAAGATAAATTAACTTCTTTAGATGCTAAATGTAAAGTAGGGAATCATTCTATAATAGGCAGTATAATTGAAATTGCTCAAGGTCAACTCCCAGAAACACTGCATTAGAGATCTCTGAAATATCTCAGAACTGGAAAGGTCTTTTGAATCAGCTGTCTCCTTTTTTCATACTACTGGTTTTATTACTGGGTAATGCAAAGTCTGCCACTGTTTCCGACTATTAGTAACTATAGAATAATGGCTATGTACACAGTTTCACTCACACAAAACTAGCAATGACACATTCAATAGAAATAATGTTAAACATATATTTGAGATTAAGCATAAATGTCATTACCACCATCTGCAAAGCCAGTTGCAGTGATAATAGGTATAGCCACCATAATTAGTCCACTGCTGCTCCAAACATACTTCATCAAGAATTGCTCTATCATGATGTACCACAAACGTTTGGACAAAATGAGGTTCATCTGGTCCACTAAAGCTTTGTAACTTTTCTGGAGTTGTTTCATTTCTACCTATAGAGAGAAAAAAAGATAAGAATGAGCTATAAAAATAAATATTGTATGTGTTTGTGGACTTTCTTTAAAGATATCTACATATTACTTTGTTTTACTTAGTACGGTATTACCTCTGAGACTTAAGAACCAATAAATGCAGATTAATACTAGAATTAGTCATTAAAATTTAGTTTTGGTCACATCCACATTATTTATTTATTTATTTATTTTTTTGCAGCTGGCTGGAATGGAGATCAGAATTCATGACCTTGGTGTTATAAGGTTGTGTTCTAACCAACTGAGCTAACCAGCCAGCCAACATCTATGTTATTTTTTAAAAATTTATGCTACTCAGTGAATATAATGTTAGGTATAAAATAAGTGATTTATAATCATGGTTTAAAAATTATATTTATAATAAGGTATTACAATTAAATGATATTCTGTAAAACATGAATAAACAATATTATAGCTTTATCCTTGATTATGCCAAAACTATCTGGAAATGAACACATCACAAACACACATACACATACACACAACACACAAACATACGAGAGTGCTTCAAAAAGTTCATAGAAAGATTCATATTATCTTTTAATTCTATTTTTACATGAACTTTTTGAAGTTCCCTTGTGTGTGTGTGTGTGTGTGTGTGTGTGTGTGTGTGTGTGTGTGTGTGTGTGTGTGTGTGTGTGTGTGTGTAAAATTAGGCTCCACTTTAAACTGACTCAATTTACCAGATTTTGTCTTTTATGCAAGAGGCCCACAGCACACTATAATCTACATCACTGGGTTCAATGACTCAAGAAGAATGACAAATCAATATGATTAATACAACATATGAGACCAATTTTCAAGTAGGAGTAGAAATACTAATTTTGCTTTAAATTTTCTTCTTCAGGTTGGTACTGCTGTAAAAAAAACCTCTGATAATTACTGATGCTTCAAAAATTAAATAATTCTGTTTGACGATTAGAATCCTATCTTCAATTTTAGAATACCTTACTATTTCATTTGCCAAGTCATTTGTGTGAAGATTTTAGATGCATTATCGCCTTCAAATTTTCTGTCATATTTAATATTCTGAAGTTGCTTTCATACACTCTGAGTTATTTAGTTGGGCTAATTGTTTTAGGGACCAGCTTAATGATGAAAGTCTTTAATATTTAAAAACATTCTAGAACTCCTTTTGTCCTCCTTTCCTTTCTAATCTCAGATTTTACCTCAAAGCTAAACAAAATTTCATTTAAATGCCTCTTTTTATGTGTCAAAATATGGTGCTGAACATGAATTGAAAGTAATAAAAATGCCATTTTGTGAGAGATTCCCCTGCACTTCTCAGGACTAAAGCCTGTCAGATATGCGAAATTGTCAAAATTGTCTTCCATATGAAAGCAGGTTTTTCCCTCCCTCTTGAACAACAAAGAAAGAACAACAAAGAATACCATCCCAAATTTTCCATCTCAAAGGAAATGTGTTTACTCCTTGTTTCTAAATACATATTTTCTTCTCATGCTGTAGGACCACTTACAGTTAGTTTCAGTTTTAAGAAAAGGCTTTAGAGAATACTGAGCATATTTGAGTAACTGAGTCTAAGTAATCCGTATTTTAGAGTGCTGAAAATTTCATTGCCATGAAACTTTAGAAAAGTTTGCACTTTACAATTCTCTAACAGCTTGTGATTAAAAAGGGTAGTGAAGCATATATTTTAATACGGGTTTCGATGTCAGAGGAATCTAAGACGCTAAAGAAGTGGGTCCATCAACAGTACAACAGATGGTATCTAGTCCTGCAGTGGCAGCTTGAATAGTCTCACATTTCACCCATCACCTTAATTTCTATCTTACCTTATGTCCTCCGTAAAAAGCTATTTCTTCCACATTGGCTATGATTCTGGAGTGTACATACCGCAAATAGCCTTTTCTATGAGCTTCTTCAGCCACCAATTTACCAAATTTGGGAGAGCAGGCTTTCAACACTTTAGCAGTGGCATACACTACAAGTCCTGCTAACAGGGTCGGTCCAATTGGGCTTGCTCCTCTGGATGTAGCAGTCTGAATGAGTGTATAAGAGGTCAGGATTACATCTAAAATAGGTTTGGTCAGATTGGAATACAGATGAGCCACAGATTGGGAGAACATCATAATATCCTCAGTAAGAGACTGGTCAGGGTTTGCCAGCCTCCCATCCATATTGATCACTTTATAATAAGTCTGATTTGTAAAATAGGTTTCATAGGCATGGTCTACTAGGCGAGTTCTAAAGGCCAAAGCCAATTTGCACTCCAGGTACCTTATTGCACTGTTGACGAAAGTGGCAGGGATGGCAATCATAAGCCACTTGATTAATTTTATGATGAAAGTCCGAGGCTTCTTTTCTACAATGCTTTTCACGATTTTCCCATCCAGACCTGCCACATAGATTGACAGAAAGGTTCTTGAGATCAGAGCCACCGAGTGGAGGCAGAGCCACCCTGTTTCAGTGGTCACAAGTTTTGGAAAGAGAATTTTCCGAAGTTCTAGTAGCTGTTTGAAAAAATCTGCATTCACTCCTGGCGGAGGGTTTTTACAAATAGGCTCGGTGCAATGCAGTATTTCTCTGTTCTCTGCAGCCGGGTAAGCTTCTTCTTTTTTCTTCCAGTGGCCAGATTGCTTTAAACGCTTGCCAATGATGGGATAGAGGGTTTTCAGAGCATATGCCGCAGCCACCAGGCAGGCAGCCCTCTTAGCTGCGCTCGATCTGGTCCATTTCACTCGATCAGCTGCTGCATTTAGCATATGTGTCATTTTCCCAGTTACACAAACCGGCTTCAAAAAGAATTCGTTTTAAAAGATCATGCTCCACAGGAATCCCCAGAAAATATTTTAGAAAGTCTTACAGCATTCCACCGTCTGCAGCGTTTCTCCTCTACTGTTTTTTGCGTTTTGTTTTAGTTTTAAAAAATTTGTTCTGCTGTGACAGATGCAGCAGAGCTCAGACTCTACTGCATATACTGGGGATGATTCCTTCAGAAGCTCGAGCTGCCCTAAGCTCCTCCCTCCCAGACCCCTCATTGGCTGTGAGGGCGGTGGGACCTTGGAATCCTCGCCGCTTCCCTTTGAACCTTGAAAATGGAGAAAGAGCAAAACGAACTACATCCTTAAACAGGAGTTCAGAGAGGTAAATGTTTATTTTTAGAGAGGTTGAATCAGGCCATCTGCTGGCGAACAAAACCTGCCCTAGCTACTGAGCATGCTCAGCGTCACTTAGAAACCCGCAGAAGTTTCAGAATATACATCACTTCTCTAGGGTTTTAGTAGATAACACAGGGGAAGAGTAAGTAAGAAATGGAGACTTCCAGGAGCTTTAATGAGATGAGGGAGGAAGGTCAAAAGGATCAACATAAAATGAATATTAAAAGGGTATGGAATGAATCTGAAAGGGGTCAGAGAACAAAGTGACAAATGGGAGGAGCACTGGAGAAAACAAAGTATCAAATCCAGTACTTGGATTTGTCTTGTGGTAAGCCCTCCCCCCCACTTCTTTTTTGTTTGTGATTTCAAAAACGGTCCCAGAACCTATCAGTCAAATTGTAATTGGGGGTATCCCCTGTAAATAAGTAGAAGAAAATGTTTTGCAGAAAAGAATTCTTTGCTATATCTCTAGCCCTTCTCCCTTTTTCCACTCTATCCCTGCATTTACTTGTCCTTATAATAAAAACCTTCCCAGCCCCATAAATGTTATTTTTAGCAATGGAGATCCAATGCACTTGTATTTATTTACAAGGTGACCATTAAATAAATGACAGCAATGTTTCACTTCTACCACCCCCTGGTGTTAGGTAGTTTTTACTTGGAGGTATGTAGTCCCTACAACCAAAATTTAACCATTTGAGAATCCAACTGGAATTGGATGATGAAAATAGCTTCTCCAGGACCTTACTTCTTTTTTCAAGAATTCCTTGTCTTTTTCAAGTTTTTCCTTTGCTTGTTTTGTTTAGACTTAGAGATCTACTGACTTAGAGATCTAATTCCATTTTGGTTATTTGATAAAAACCAAAAGTGAAAAAAATCCTTCAGATCCCTAATAAAGGACTTAAACTGGTCAATAGTCAAGCAAAATTGTGCATATTTTAAAAGATGTAAAGGACATTTTTTAGTCAAGGCTGAGTGTATTTTTTGAATATGGGAAAACTATTTTTTGCTCTCTCCCCACCACCCTCCCCACACAACATACATACATACATATTTCTAGTCAACTGGAAGCTTGGGAAGATATGCATTAAGCTGGAACAGAGGTTGGCAAATTACAATCTGCCTGCCACTTATTTTTGTATGACCCTTAAGCTAAGAATGGTTTTTATATTTTAAAGTGGTTGAAAATATATAGGAAGAATAATATTTTGTGATGTGAAAATTATATAAAATTCTTACTTCTATGTCCATAAATAAAGTTTTATTAGAACACAGCCATATCCATTTATTTGCTTCTTGTCAATGGCTTCTTTCAAGCCACAATGGCAGAGTTGAATGGATGTGACAGAGACTAAAATATTTACTATCTGTCCTTTTATAGAAGTTTGACAACCTCTGTGCTAGAATGTAAAACTTGTCTCAGTATTGAGTAATCTTCATTATTCAGTTTATCATGAATAAAGAATTATATCCAATTTTTTTTTTCTTTTTTTTAAAGATGACCGGTAAGGGGATCTCAACCCTTGGCTTGGTGTTGTCAGCACCACGCTCAGCCAGTGAGCTAACCAGTCATCCCTATATAGGATCCGAATGCGTGGCCTTGGTGTTATCAGCACCGCACTCTCCCGAGTGAGCCACAGGCCGGCCCTTATCTCCAATTTTATAAGTAATAATATTCTAATACTCTTAAGACTCCTCCTTCCCATGTAACTATATTAATTTCAAGAACTCTCACATATCTGTTTTCATTTGTTTGCATTCAATTCACAGATTTACTAATACATGAGTGGCATGTATTAGTCTCTCTGATAGCTGAACATATAAGCAGTACACTCTATCATTTCACAAAGACTTTCTAAGTCTGTATGTAGAGATTATAGTTTCATAGTAGTTATTGTCAAAATCTTTTATTCCAAAGCTCATGCTTCGGTGTATGCAAAATAAGCCTTCTTTACATTTATAAATTTTAATCATTTATGTTACATCTCCTGCCAGCTAAACACAGAAGGGTTAACTGTGACAGGACAGGTTGAGGGCCAGGGTAAACCTAAACTAGGGGTAATGGCAGGATGTTCAGTCAGGCAAAACATGGTCCACAGAGGGATGCATGGGTCAGATGGCAGCTGGCAGTCAAGGCAAGTGGCTTGCATCACTGGCAGACAATCAGAGGTAGCTATATCAGGGGAGGAGCAGGGCAGTGGGAAATCTAGAAGCAAAAAGCACTAGAGATTCAAACAGGACTGCACTTACCTGTAGGTAGGTCATTTTACCAACTGATAATGGGGCTCAGGTGTAGGAACAGGCTTTTAATGCCTAGAATGAGAGACTTGTGAGAATGAAGAATTGGGTATGAAAAAAATGATCAAGATAGAAATTTAGTTACCGGAATTGTTGTGCAAGGATAGCTGAAGGTCAGTTACTAGAACTGTGCAAAAGGTCAATGTGAGATTTGACTTGATGTCGAGCCACTTAGGTACAGACCTAATTATGACCATTTAAACTTCACTCCCACCCTGCTCCCAAGGGTCAGGGTTGATCCTAGCATTTGTGGCTAGACTCAAGCTTTCAGATAAGGATTCATGATAATAGGAAACCATACAGGCGATCAGAGTCAGCAATACATACTATTTAAGTAAGAAACTAAGAATGTCAAGGTGCTTCTTTCATTTTTGTATACTGGCAGTATGCAATTAAAGCAAAGAGAATGTTAATTTAGTTTGAATTTCAAACTACGAGAGAAAAGGGAGATGACAAAAAATCACTTGTTACATACTTAGTAAACATAATTAGGCCTAATTTCCACTAAACTTCTCATCTTTATGTGTGTTTATATGGGAAAATATTAAATTTTTCTTAAGAGAGGAGAAATAATCTTGGAGAAACACTTTAAAAATGAGTGAAAATTTTATTTATTCATTTTTTTTTTTAGCAACTGACCAGTATTGAAAAATTTAAAAAAGCAGTAATTCTCAAATCCCTGTGCTCTCAAGTGTGATACTTTTATGACACTACCAATATCATGCAAGAGCAGAATTAAACAGATTTTTTACATACTAGAAAGCATATATTAGAAATAATATATATACTTTATAAACTGTAACACATCAGAAATTTTTTATAATAAAGAGAACTACATATACATCTATATAAATAAATAAATAAAGGAGGGTACTTCAAAAACTTCGTGGAAAAATAGAATTAAAAAATTAAAAGATAATATGAATCTCTCTAAAAGAAAGTGAGCCGAGATGCTGGGTACCGTTCAAGCTTTATTAAAGAAAGAAAATCTGCTGGGCTGTGCTCAAAGTAGCAGGCAGCCCAGGGCTGCCCTGGAAAGGGGACAGCACCAAGTGTGGGGGTGGTAGAGCTTATATAGTGCGCCAAGGGCTGGCTGATACCATCGAGGAGGGTCATTATGCTAATGTAGATCGGGGTGGAGTACTGTGTCCTTGCGGAAGCAAAAGCGGTTTCTGTTTAAGTCAGGAGGCTTCTCCTAAAGGGATGTGGGGAGGGAAGGGGAGGAGGTGGGCAGTGCCATTTTGTACTTGGGCATGTCTAAAGTGGCGCTGGTTATGTTGCAGATCTATTACTTTCCATGAAGTTTTGAAACACCTTTGTATATAATGTAGATTATATATGTGTTGTATGTTTATATTATAAATCACCAGAAAGTAAATAATTTTTATAAGTAGGAAAAGATAAATCGTTTAGAATTTAACAATTTTGAATGGATTTCCTCCTCAACAAACGTTAAATAGTATTTCATCTGTGCTGTATTGCTTTCTTGAACAGTTTCCTGACCCAAGAGGTTAACCAATTGCCATTGACAGTTTCCTGACCCAAGAGATTAACCACTGGCCCTAAAACAGCAGTGTTTGATTTTTATTATCTATCATCCATAGTAATCTTACTCATGAAGGAACAACAATGTTGTTCAGAAACAACATTAAAGATGAGATCCTAGGTTAGCATTGCAGCTGTTACACATGACTAATACCTAGTTTATAAGGAAATGCCTTTTGCTGTGAAGGAAAACTCAGTAAAAATCTTGTCTGAACATGTGTCTCATAGATCAATCTTTCCTTAGCCTAATTCACCACTCCCACTGCCTCCCTGTGACTAAAAGCAAAGCAGTGGCTATAGTCAGGGAAAAGAGATGGTTCCATCCTGCTCTTAGTTCTTGTTTCTTCTCAGCAAATTGGTCAACCTCTCCTTTATGTCCCTTCACATATAATACAGCAAAAAAGAAAAAAAAAGTCGGTTAATTCTTTAGCAAATTATTTTCCCTTCTATTTAACTTAGTCAACATGTTTTAAAATGCTAAAAGTAGGAAAGGCTGATACACAGGGCCATTGCTCCTGCTTTGACTGTATCGTTTAGTAACTGAAAAACCACTACCCACTCTATGTGGACAGCTACTTTTCTCTGAAATGCCAAAATCACTTGGTCTAATTCAATTGTAGATATACTTTGGTGAATTTTTTTAATAAAAATCAGGATTTATATGACTAAACAAGTTGCCTGCTCTGGGACATAATCCTCTTCTGCATACCATTTCCCAACGATTTAACATAGAAATTACGAGAACTTTCCTAGGTTATGCTCTAGGGGAAAAAAATCTTGGTAATTAAAAAAAATGTACTTTGTGCATTTGTTTGGGACAACAGATTTCTAATTTCTCACCAAAATATCATAGAACGGTTTGTAAGATAAAGATCTTGTGAGCATATACAAACATAATAAAGAAATGAACAGCAAAATCCAATTTTTGTTTTGAAATTTTTTTCCTATAAGGAGTTTAAAGTCTTTGGGCCTTTACCGCTAAATCAAGCTTTGATCAAGCATGCTCAAGAAATGCACAGAATAGTAAATTACTATAGTGCAATGTTTCTTATATACAACTGTTTACTGAATATTAAAACTGCACATGAAAGATATTTAAAGAATATGGGTATAGAATAATAAATGAAATGGAAACATCATTTTTAGGGTTAGCAATCCATAACTTTGTCCTGGCCTTCTTTTTCTTTCCTAAATCTGATTTCTGACCTGAAAAAGATGTCAGAGACCAGTACAGAAGTAGATAGAATTGTGGTGGAGACAGTTTGAAACACTAATCCTGGGGCCACTGTCAGATACCTCTATTCCTTTAGGTTTGCCTGGCTTAAGCAAAGCTGTCAGTCAGGCTGACTGCTCTCCTACAGCGACCCTTGCCAGATCTCCGCCAGGAAGGAGCATGCGGAAGCCGCAGAGGCTGTCGGGAGGTTGGCCTCAGGCCACGAACCCGGAAAGAGCCAACCCGGAAGGAGCCTACCTGGCCTCAGAGGCTTCCGAGAAGTTGGGCCTCAGGCTGGGAGTCTTGGAGGACGCCGGTGAGGCTGTGTCTTTGCACAGAGCTGAGATATCCGAGCTTCATCCATAGGGACCTCAGTATCTTGCTGGTCGGAAGATTTGGGGAGATGAATTGGGTCGGGGGTTCCCGGTAAGTAGTGCTTCTGGAGCTTGAGACTGTAACCCTCGAGTACCTGGATATGACGCCCCTTTCCTAGGCCCTGGCGGAGACATCACAGCCTGAGCTGGAAAAGTTGATAGAACTGGTTCTTTTAATCGTTATCCAAGTCGGGATGGAGACCCTCCCACCATGTCCCTAATCCTAAAACAAAAGCAACTCAGCTTCTCCTGTCTTAAAAAAGGCTTCACTTTTGGAATCCGTCATGGGCAAGGTTCCCCGCTCCTCTTCCCCCCTCCCCTGCGTCCTCAGTCCTCCTCCTCTAATGAGCCCTCCAGCACCTGAGCCCTCCCCTGCTGCCTTCGTGTACCTCTCTTGGGAGGGGGTTCTTCTGGGCTCATGCATAGTTTTTGCATGAATTTGGAAAGTACTGTATTTTGAATAGTCCTGTGCCGGCTACACTTCAATCTATAGCAGGGCAGTAGTATCATCATAAATCCAAATTATAGTTTGTTTTTTAAAGGGAAAGTGAGCGGTTTTTACTTGAATAATTTACAAGAAAATTTACAATTTATTTTCTGTTTAAGGATAATCACGTAAAGCAAGGTAGGTTGACAGTTTAGTTTTATATAACCTTTTGTTATTGACCTTAAAGTTCACTGGGATGGAAATCATGTAGCCCTGTAAATTCATTTGATCCAAATCCTTGACAAGAATTATTTTGATTGTAACACGAAGCTACCACATGCAATTTTTGTTGTTGTTGTTGTTACAAGTAGACCCAGACAGCGGCGATACGGTTAGAACATAATACGTTAAAATTGTAAAGAATTTTATGAGGAAAGACAGCTTTTGTATTTACCAAGTAACGATTCTTGATAATTTTAGCATGAGCATTTATCTTGTTGAAGAATATGCAAACATTGTGTTTTAGAAATTTTTCTGAATTATTTCTGGCCAGTGTTCAGTGGAAATTAATTTACAGGTTTCAACGGGAGTTAGTTGATACGTGAGTATAATTTGATGTTTTCAAATTTGACATTCTTTAAGATGAATATTAAATAAGACTATATGAAATCATTTTACAAATGCTTAAGCAGTATTAAAATGTAGGTGCTGCTATTCTGTCATACAGCACAAACTTTTCTGGCTACTACGGCAATAATAGTTGCTATTGGGAGGATGCAAAAGCAGTATAATTCAGGATTATATTAATGTAGTCTAGGATTACATTTCTCAAAATGAGAAACTGTGCCACCTGGAGATGTTAGGTACCAGGGGGCTTACGAAACCATAGAATATACATGGTTACATATCCCTGGAGCATCAGTTTTACTCAGAGATTGGGGAAAATACATTACTAAATTTAAACAAACATCAATACATTATAGAGTGGAATGCAAAACTCTTGTGAAATGTTAAGATAAACTATGCAATTTTAAATAAATTTTCCTTGGGGAATGGGCTCCTTAGGGTGAAGCCCCAGATTGGTAATGAAAAAATGGGTTTCTCCACTTTTTACCATCACAATAGACAGGGTAGACAAGATTTGTTGATCGTGGCACTCTAATCGTGAGGCCCTAAAGGGCCTCAATCCACGATGATAGTTTTGGTAACCACTAGCACCTTATTCAAGCTTCTATAGAATAGAAATTTTAATCCTTATCCCAGACCATCCTGGAATACCTCTTTGCTCCCCTTTGTTGTTAGGGGTGTTTCTTGGTTGAAAATTTTGAGAGCAGTTAGGAACTTAAAGTATAAACAAGTAAAGTGACTAGAGAATAATTATAAAGCTCCTTCAGAACAATTCCAGATCATTCAACATTAGTTAATCAAACATATATTTTTACATACCTGTTTAGGACATTGATAACTGTACAGGGGGAGTCAGCAAAGAAAAAGATATAATTCTGATCCATATAAAGAACCTGTGGTAGAATGTCAAGATTAGAATTAGGTAAATCACTGTAATAATAGACACTTACACAGCACTTAATATGTAAAAAGCACTGTTCTAAGGGTTTCTTGTATATTTTGTATATTAGCTCATTTACTCTTAACAGGAACTCCATGAGGTAGTTACAAGTATTATCCCGATTTTACTGATGGGGAAGCTGAGACACAGTTAACAGTTAACATTAATTAAGTGACTTATCCAGGATCACCCAGCTGATAAATGGCTGAGTTAGGATTTGAGCCCTGTGTGCTTAACAACACAGGAAGTTACGCTAAGCCTTGAAGGATATCAATATTGTACAGAACAAGCACCACATAGAAGCATTGAAATACAGGTTCTTAAAAGTTGAAGTAGAGGTGAGATAAATAATTGATCAAATTGGAGGCCTAGTTTGTAGCAAGGCTTCTTAGAAGAGATAGTTTGGGAAGTGGGGTATTAAAGAACTTGAAAGGATTATTTAGCAGATAGTAGGTGGGTCTGCATTAAGACCTTAAGTACTTAATAAGGGGATCGTCTATATATATTTTTTTTAAGTGAATGCATGAAGCGGGCTATAGCAAGTTTATGTTTTGGTAGTAGCAACCTGATTGCATACATTAATTTGAAACAGAGTGTTCTTGTATACTATAGAAACCTGATATATTAAGTTTAACTGCAGAATCATTTGATAGCATATTTACAACTTTACAATTGCAAAGGTCTTTACAACTTCTTTTGTGTAAAACAAACTTGGCCTTTAACCTTTTGCTGCTCTTTAGTTTAGAGGCTCTACCAGTCATACATAAAATATCCTTTTGCAAAGGAAATAGCTGGTGGCTGGGAAGAAGTAAGCTTCCCTTATTTTCCTTTTTTAATTTCTTAATTGGTTTGGCTTTAGTTTTATGGTTTTTGGATATCTTTGCAAGATAAAATATTTCATTTGAAATCAGTCTCATTAAAGGTGAAGAAATTTGGTCTAAGCAGAAACTAATTAACATATATATGTATATAGTAGCAGTTCTCAAGCTACTATTATCCCCGAAACTTGCTAATCTGTGATAACATAATATTTTTCAATTTAATTTTTTTTCCCAAAATTGTATCGATCCTTTGTCAGTACCAGTAATTAAACAAATTGTTTTAGTTGTCTGAGAATTATTGACCTACAACTCTCATTTTTGTTTTGTACTCGCTGGAAGACACCACTGAGACTTTGTATTTTCCTAATCAGATTGAGGGGCAAATTTGAGAGAGAATAGATAAAAGCATTGATTTCTTTTTTTTTAATTGGAAAACATTCTCTTATCTTCTTTAATTATCAATGACTAGTTTCACCAAATTCATAATTATGTCAGGCACAAAGGTGTTAGGAAGAAAGGAGGATATAAAGATGTAACCAGTTTGGGGGCCACAAAATGCTACTCAGAATGAGATCAGCTATAAATCTATAAATACAGCATGATACATGAAGTATAAGATTTTTTTGATTTGGGAGGTTTATTTTTATAATTTAGATTGGAGAATGCAACCAGTGTCATAAGAATGTCACATATGAAGTTCTGTTGAGATTTAGGTGAGGGAGAGGTTACCATTTATAAATGTAGGCCTAGATCTAGTGCACCTAAGCAAAATATTCTTTAAGTGCTATGTACCAAACACTGTGCTGGATGGGAATACAAAGTGACTGAAATTTAGTTTTTTTCTGAGAAATTTATAGTTTAATTGAGAAGAAAAATATAACGTGCTATTAAGTTTGAAAAAGTTTAGGAACACAGGCCAAAATATTATATAAAAAATAATGTGAACAATAATAGAACATAGGATAGTTTATCTGAGGGTTTGGCTAATCAGAAGCAAGGACAAAGGAAGGTTCAAATGAAGAAAAACAAAAAGAAAATAAACATTACAAAAGTAGTTGGAGATAAGATATATTTAAATATTTAAAGTGTTTATATGTCTGCTTGATGGTAAGTTTGGTTTTTATTTATTTATTTATTATTTTAACCTATCAGTATACAATGTAGTTGATTTTCATGTCCCTTTACCAATTCCTCCTTTTACCCCCTCGCTTCCCCACTCCCTCCCTCAACATCATATCTATTCACTTGTCTTAACAAGTTCTAGGAATTGTGATTGTTATGTCTTCTCCTGCCCCCCCCCCGATTTATTTGTATATTTATTTATTTATTTATTTTTATTAACTCCCACAAATAAGTGAGAACATGAGGCATTTCTCTTTCTGAGCCTGGCTTATTTCACTTAATATAATTTTCTCTAAGTCCATCTATGTTGCTGCAAATGGTAGTATTTCATTTTTTTTTTAATAGCAGAGTAGTATTTCACTGTGTGAATACACCACATTTTCCTTATCTGTTCATCCGATGATGGGCATTTAGGCTGGTTCCAACTCTTGGCTATTGTAAATAGCACTGCAATAAACATGGGAGTGCAGGTATCCCTTTGACATGATGATTTCCATTCTTCTGGGTATATACCCAGCAGTGAAATAGCTGAGTCATATGGTAGATCTATCTGTAATTGTTTGAGGAACCTCCATCCCATTTTCCATAAAGGCTGTACCATTTTGCAGTCCCACCAAGAGTGTAGAAGGGTTCCTTTTTTTCTGCATCCTTGCCAGCATTTATCATTCTCAGTTTTTTGGATATTAACCATCAAAGTGGTTTTGATTTGCATTTCCTGAATGCTTAGTGATGTTGAGCATTTTTTCATATGTCTGTTGGCCATTCATATATCTTCCTTTGTGAAGTATCTATTCAGCACCTTTGCCTGTTTTTTAACTGGGTTACTTGTTTTTTTGCTGTTAAGTTGTTTGAGTTCCTTGTATATTTTGGATATTAATCCTCTGTCAGATGTATCTGTTGCATATATTTTCTCCCACTCTGTTGGTTGTCTTTTTGCTCTGTTAATTGTTTCTTTTGCTGTGCAGATGCTTTTTAGTTTGATATAATCCCATTTGTTGATTTTTCCTTTGGTTGCCTGTGCTTTTGGGGTTGTATTCATAAAGCCTGTACCCAGTCCTACTTCCTGGAGTGTTTCCCCTATGTTTTCTTTAAGGAGTTTTATTGTTTCTGGATATATATTAATTCTTAATCCATTTTGGGTTGATTTTGGTATATGGTGAGAGGTACGGGTCTAGTTTCATTCTCCTACATATGAATGTCCAATTTTCTCAGCACCATTGACTGAAGAGACAGTCTCTTCCCCAGCGTGTAGACTTGGAGCCTTTGTTAAGATCAGAATGTTGTAGGTTTATGGGTTGATCTCTGGATTCTCTATTCTGTTCCATTGGTCTGTGTGTCTGTTTTTAATGCCAATACCATGCTGTTTTGGTTACTATAGCTTTGTAGTATAGTTTAAAGCTGGGTAGTGTTATGCCTCCAGTGTTATTTTTATTTTATTTTATTTTTTTGCTCAGGATTGCTTTGGCTGTTCGTGGTCTTTTGTTATTCCATATGAATGTTAGGATTTTTTTTTTTCCATTTCTGAGAAAAATGTCATTGGAATTTTGGTAGGGATTGCATCAAATCTGTAGATCACTTTAGGTAGTACGGACATTTTCACAATGTTAATTCTTCCAATCCAAGAGCATGGGATACTTTCCCTCTTCTTGTGTCCTCCTTGATTTCTTTCAACAGTGGTTTGTAGTTCTCATCCTAGAGATTTTTCATATCTTTGGTTAACTTTATTCCTAGGTATTTTATTTTTTTCAGTGACTATTGTAAATGGGCTAGCTTTCTTATTTTATTTTTCTGCTAGTGAATTATTGGAATATAGAAATGCTACTGATTTTTGCGTGTTGATTTTGTATCCTGCAACTTTGCTGAAATTGTTTATCAACTCTAAAGAGTTTTTTTGTACAGTCTTTGGGCTGTTCTATACATAGGATCATATCATCTGCAAACAGGAACAGTTCAACTAAATCTTTTCCAATCTGGATGCCCTTTATTTTCTTCTCTTGCCTGATTGCTTTGGCTGGTACTTCCAACACTATATTGTATAGGAGTGGTGAGAGTGGGTATCCTTGTCTTGTCCCTGTTCTTAAGGGAAAAGCTTTCAACTTTTCCCCACTCAGGATGGTATTGGCAGAGGGTTTGTCATATATGGCATATGTCAGTTGTATTGAGATACTTTCCTTCTATACCCAATTTATAGTCTTTATCATGAACAAATGTCGAATTTTGTCTAATGCTTTCCCAGTGTCTATAGAGATAATCATATGGTTTTTTTCTTTGACTTTTTTGATGTGGTGTATCACCTTTATTGATTGCATATGTTGAACCAAATTCACATCCCTAGGATGAATCCCACTTGATCATGGTGTATAATTTTATGTATGTGTTGCTGTATTCTATTAGCTAGTTTTTACTGAGGATTTTTGCATCAGTATTCATCAAAGATATTGGACTCCATATAGCCTGAATTCAAACATGTCTTATCTATGGTATTGTATTTCCTACTTGGTAGTTTCTACTTTGGTACCTGTGAACATCTTTGAATATATACTATGTATATTTTAATTGTTTATGACTTGAGCCATTTCTCTGCTTACATCTGCTGTACCTTCCTTATTTCAGGGTAAGTGATCCAGCTTGGCTGGGCAGGCATGTATATGTACTGAGCTATTAAATTGTCAGAGGGAGTTGTTAATTTGGAGATCTGAGCTGCTGTTTACACCAGTAGGCAGAGTTCAGTAGGTGATGAGAGCAGTTTGGTTAAAGTAAAGGGCGTCATAGAGTGTACAGTGGGAGGAACCTCACCACAGTGCTTCTAACTATTGGGAGAACAGGAGCATAGAAAGCGTTGAGATGGGCACATGGCTTCTTTGCTTCTCTGTGGACAGACTCTCCCTTTCTCAAGTCTGTCTTCACTGCCTAATGAAATGTCATGAGTGTACTGGGGCTGCTGGAGCCATTAAAACTTCACTCTCCCTTCCCCTAGCTTTGTAGGCCTTGAGACTCAAGATACTTTGCATAAATTCAAGTAGACAAATACAATTTGACAACTTGATAGACCTTTGGGTTCATTTAGTCTGAGCCCTCACTTTACAGCTGAGCCTAGTAATGACTGCCCTAGTGCCATGCAGGCAGCAGTGCACAGGACGAGAATCTGGGTCAGGTCAAGTGAGTGCCAGCAAGTCAGTCTGCCAGGTTATAACATGAGCCATAAATTGTGCTGGGCACATGGTGCTTGAAAGTAAATTTCAGTCAGCTGGGGCATGAATGGCTAAGAGAGGGGTAGGTACAGAAGAGAGACAGGAAACGATATCTGAGTGGTCTTATAGAAAGTGACATGCTTTGGCATTGAAATACCATTACGTATCTTTAGACACCGAAGCTTTTCCAAAGAAAAACAGGGATGCACAAATTGGTGAAGCTGATAACTGAATGTGTATAGATGCTGAGAGACGTCCACATTGAAAAATGACAACTTTGGATTTTCATAGTCTAATAAAACACTAGTCTTTTTTGGAGAAACTATTATTCTTATATCTGGAGTTGCCCCATTGTGCAGAAATTCATACTTATGCCTTAATGATGCAAATGTGTGCCTTGTGCACCAGGAGAGGCAATTTGTTCCCAGGTCTTCCTGTTTAGGGATATCTTCAAAGGCTTCACTAACTGTGTAGTCCAAATGCTCATTCACCTCCACCTCCCAGTAATGGCACCCTTGGAATGGAATTAGATTTCTCATGACAGTAACACATGTTGTAAACCAGGTATTGCTGAGTAGTAATTCCTTTGCCAAGATTTTCCTTTCACTTCATATCACCATAAACCTATCTTCAGAAATGGTCTGTCAGGGATGGCATGATGGTGAGTTTGAAAGCCAGACAGAGATGTTGAAATTTTATCTGTTATTGAGGAGCCATTCAAATTCAGAAGTAACACAATGAAAGGTGGTATCTTATGACAGTTTGTGGTGTTAGTGGGGTGTAGGTTGGAATATAGTGAGGAGAGACTCTAAGATAGTGATAACAGTTAGGATTCTGCTAGGAAAAAAATGTAATACTATTTTTCCATTTTCTGTTATGACTGTATATTCCAAACCCAATGAATACAAGTTCTAATTCATTTCATAGGTATCACAGGCTATGTGAATTTGGGTTAATTGTTAAACCTCTTCCTATTGGGGCAGATCCAGGTTGTGGGGAGCCTTCTTTTTGGAAAAAAAATACAAAATTGTGACTACAAAATGAGACACAGGGCCTTGGAAGGGGCACATTCAGGCGAAGGGCCACATTCAGGCAAAGGGCCCTGAAGCTTAAGCTTAAGTAGCTTTACGGTAAATTAGCCTCTGTCCCTATGTATCTCTTCCTTCATCTGTTAAGTATGGATATTGCTTGCACATTTTGTATTTGTACAGTGAACAGCATCCTAGTTTGCCTGGAACAGTCAAGGTTTATGCCTGTGGTCCTACAGAATCCGAACCCTTGACCTTGGTGTTACAACACTGTGCTTTAACTAACTGAGCTACCAGGCCAGCCCTTGGAGTTTTTGGTTTTTACCTAAATGCAAACTACCATTAACAGTTCTATGAAAACGAGGCCAAGTAGTTTCTTTTCTTTTTTCTTTTTCTTTTTTACCTCTGTCAGTGTTCTATTAGTCTGTGAACCATATGTGCAGTGCTGACAGACATTCAGTGATACTCCAGCTCTCATATCCTGACACTTTCCTGATGGAAGGTAACTAACAGCTCTTTTAAAGACAGCATGAAGGGCACTTGCTAATAAAAGGAAGTGTGCTGGTATATGAGCACCTAGACACAACTAACTTGCCAGGTAGGGTGAGAGAAGTATTTATTGCTGCTGTCTCTGCTGGCCGTTTAGTGTACCAGCTAGTTATACCATTGCATACTAAGGTCTGAGAGATTTATATAGTTCCTGTGCCTGGAGTGGGGTCAATAAGAAACAGCAAGAATTTCAGATTAGGAATAAATGAAATATTTGCCAAGGATAGAGGGTAATCAGTCCTGTCAGAGGGTATAGAGAGAGTAGCATGAATGCTGTTGCTGTGGAGGTTTTGTCAACAACTGTTCGTTTGGTAATGCTTCTGTAATAAATCTTCTTGGCAGCAAGGAGCTCAGATAACGGAAAAGATCATGCTTACTGAAAAATTAAGTACTGATACTTCATTTTTCATTTGATGAAACCTGTAACTTGTGTAGAAAATGTTTGCCAACATTTAGCATCCCCCATGGTTATATCATTGACAACATGAAAATCTGAAGACACGAATCTACTGAAAAAGCATAGGGATTTACTTTAAAATTCATTAGTTATTTTGAGGAGATTATACCTGAAGATAACAACTCAAACATTAACTGCAGAAGGTGCTTTACATGTCATTGGGAAGTATGACTTTTCATTTCAATCAAATGAGTTCTAAATTAATTCCACTTATTTTAATTTAAATTTTTTATGTGTACATTCGAAAAGGAAAGTAATAGCTGTAAGGATGTAGTCTTTATTAGCAGAACTTCATAAACATTAAATGATGCCAATTTTACAGCAGCATCATCAGATACTACAAATAGAAAAATAAGCCAATTCCGCTATTTTTTTTCACCTAATTTATGAATTAAAGAGAAGTTCATTCTGTCAAAGGTGAAACATTGATATTATTGTGAATGCAATTTTGAATTCCTTGAAGTTCAACACTGAAGATAAAATTATTTCTGCAATGATAATATTAATACAAATTTGGTGGATTATAGCATCATGGGTAAAACAGGGTTCTTACTAAAGTAACCCGTGTAGCTGAGATATACTTGGAATTGGTTGTGGTTTACATATATTACATAGTTGCATCCTAAGAAGCTTGATATTTTATGAAATAGAAGGTACACTTGTACAAAATAGCCAGTTATTTTTTAAAATTTATTTATTTTGGCAGGTGGCTAGTACAGGGATCTGAACCCTTGACCTTGGTGTTATGAGGCCACGTTCTAACCAACTGAGCTAACTGGCCAGCTTGCAAATTATTTTATATATGCACAGTAATGTAAAATATTTCGAGACAACACCGATGTTGAGTATAAAAGGAGTGTTTTGGCTTGTTATTATAAGCTTTTTCTCTTTGTAACCTTTTCATTAATTGGATTTTACAAACATCTGAAGAATTACTTTGAAGACTTACTTTAGAAGTCAATCTATAGGTTCTACATTGTTATTGAAAGATTTTTATGAGCAAGTCCTCTAAACTTTGATGGCATTTTGTTCAAAAACAGTTGGAAATCTATATTCAAAGTATTCTACAAATGGAGTGATCAAAAACTTTAACTTTTGAAGCTTTTAGTAATTATTATCATTGAAAGTAATTTTTTTATGATTTAATTCTGGACAGGATTTAATTCTGAAGATTTATTTCTGATATTCAAGTTTTATATTAGGTTATTGTGACTGGTACAAAGAATCTTTTGATGGAGTGCTTATTTTTAATTGGTTAATTTTATATTTTGTACCAGAACAGAATAAAATTTTAGAAGTCTACCGCTTTGTAACATCTACATTTAGAGAAATATTTAAAATCATAGGCTACTTATTTGTCAAGTTTGTCTTAAAAAAATAAGGAAGATACTCTAAATGGAGTGACAAAGATAGTACTTGTGAAAATATTTGGGCTAAATATCTAAATACAAAAAATAAAGGACAGTATTATCAATTTGGCTAAATTTGTTCTGAGCTTAACAGGTACTTCCGCATCTATACAGAGAGTATTTTCTCAATTAAAAATAATAAGGTTTGTGCAGAAGTGTTGATTGAAGGTTCAGCAGTTTTAAATTTATTAACCAAATGTAATTTTAAAGAATATTGCAAGCAGTTTTATGAAGAGAATTTAAATATAATGAATTTATATTGAAAAAGAACTTTCTTCTGAAAACTATGACTGATAGTGTTAGAGACAAATGCACCTTAAGTAATTAATTATAGTACATATATACAATAAGTAATTTTTCTGCTTGTGCCTTTTTTTAACCTTCTGATAATTGATATGAAGAATATCTTTTGCTTTAATGTTCCCGGATGTACATATAATTTTAATTTTTTTTAGAAATTAATTTATTTTTGAAAATAGTTTTTATAGAATATTTCAGAGGCTTGACAGCATAGTAAAACCAATGTTTTGTTCATAAATAAAATTTTAAATGTGTATAGATGTGTATAAACATGAATAATTTAATGTATATGTACATATATGTATATACACATGTACACATACACATGTGTACATATACATACATGTTTATATGCATTATATACATAAGATGCATATGTACGTGCTTACATATACATACATATATAATTTTAATGATATTTAATTACCATTTAGCTCCCTTTTATTCTCAAGTGTCCTATTTGGACAATAAATGAAGAAAATGCCAGTATTTCTGGGCATGAGTCAAGCATTGAATAAATGTTAGTTATTATTTTTAAGTGAATGTGGTGTAGTCAGTAATGCTAAGGTTGGCCCAGTTGGTTGGATGGAACATTTGGAAATTTGTTAAGTTTTGGTAATGAAGATCCTTTGAATGAGCAGTGTGCTTGGCATGTAGTCAGTGGTCAATAAATGTTAGCCGCTAAAACTTATATATTCAGTTAACCAATTTACAACTATTAAAAAGAAACAACTGCCAAGCCAGGGCCACTAGGGCTCAGGGGAAGAGGAGGAGAGACCTATAGAGATCATGAAGGCAGGAGAAGCCATGATGAGAGAAAGAAGGGCCACTCTGACCTTCCGAGCCCCAGCAACTTCAAGGCTGGCCCTGGTGAGCACACGGAGCAACAGCTGGCAAAAGCCACTGCTGTGCTCTTCATATGAAGTTGTTTGGATGCAGCTGGGGAGAAGAGGGCCTTGGTGGCTCCCAGGCCAACAAGACCACTAACTGTTCCTGTGGACCCACATAGGAGTGAGGGGCCACAGACAACTGAAAAAAGGAGCCACTCAGAGGCTGGTGAGTCATCACAAGGGACCGGCGCATGGCCTGCCCCATGGGAAGTGGGGAGTGTGGGCAGTTGGGGAGACGGGCCCACCAGTAGAACATTGGGGGACACCATGGGCGGCTGATCTGCTCTCCAGTCAGTGCAGGACCACTCAGTAGGGACTGGTCAGGAATATAGAACTGCAGGGGTACAGTTTGCTGAAAAGATTCAGGCCCAAATCAGAGTTTCCACACAACCCAGGTGTATGGGACTTCCAAGACCCAGAAGTGCTTTCAAGGTCAACAATTAAAACCTGAGCTGCACAAAAAGCCTTCCCAAGGGAATCCGTAGCAAAGCAGCAATTGAGCTCAACCACAAGGCTCAAGTGCTGGTTCTCACAGGAAGTTCCCTCATTTTAGATGTAAGCAAAGGACGACAGATTAGTTCCACTGCAGAGTTTAAGTTGTGGGAATAGCGAATAATCCAAAATAGAACTGAGGGAAAAAATGAAAAACCCACAAATCAGAGACAAAGTTTTGATATTAACCAGTAAAGGTCTAACATCACCAAAGAACACCTATAAAAGCTAGAAGGACTGGAAGCCCCCCTGGCTCCCAAGCCGGGGTGGGGGGAGGGCTGAGGGCCTCAGCCATGCCCCCCCCCCCCAATGTCTGAATCTAGCCCAGTGATGACGAGCTATAGCCAGAAGTCCCCCAGGCTCCTGAGCTAGGAGCGGGGGGGGAGGCAAGGGCCTCTGCTATGCCCCACCAGTGTCCACATCCATCCCATCAGCAATTACCAGGCTGCTGTTGAAATTGCCCTGGGCTCCTGAGCTGGGGTTAGAGGGGGGCCAAGGGCCTCAGCCATGCTCCCCTGAAGTCTGCATCCAGCCCAGCCACAACTAAGCTGCTACTAGAAGCCCCCTGGTCTCCCCTGCTGGAATGCGGGGGGGGGGGGGGGTGCCACAGGCCTCAACTATGCCCTGCCTCCCTCCTTCCTCCTACTCCCATCCTATCCCCCTCCTCCTCCCCATCTCCCCCGTTCCCCAACTGCTCTGCAACATCTTAGAATGTAAAAAATAGATTTTAAAAAAACTAATATATTCATAGTACTGATGCTAAAATTTAGGAATATTTATTACTGTCATCATCATCATCATCCTGAAAGTGCATAACATTCAGGCCCTTGACACTTAACTGTAAGCTTTATGATTGTCTCATTTCATTGCCTACCCTTTTTCTGTTTGTGAATAATTAGGTTTTAAAGATTTATATAAAGAAGTTTTTTTTTTTCTTAAAGGAATTTAGTGCTTTGTATTTATAATGTTATTTACTAAAGTTAAAATCTATATCTAGCTACTGGTAAGACTGCCAGGAACATTTGTGTGGAAAACTTGCCAAGTTTTTAGCTATAAAATGAGTTGCCAAGTTGCACCTAAGTGTAGTACTAGTTTAATAAATTTGATGGAAATATGTTAAATGTTTCAAGAATATTTCTAAATTTTAGAAACAGTGCTAATAGAACTATGAATATATTTTTTTCCTCCTGGGTTAATGATAGTGTGAATAGCCTGAAATATACATCCGTGTTGAAGTGTCGTTTGCATTCTAAAATCTCTTCCACTGTGTGACTCAGGAGATGGCTGTTCTATTTATGATTATAGCTTGTAGCTGTGAAACAATATTTTCTGTGTGAAAATATAAGAATTCAGTCTCTGAGAATTTACTTTAATTAGGCTTTGTATTCTGAATATTAGATGGATTTCTGCTTTATTGATTTGGCAATTTTTTTCCCTCAATACCTTTCCCTTTTGTAATTCATAGATCTCTACAAACTTTTTTCATGTATTAGAAGAATTTGTTTAAAAGCCATAACTTTCTAACATATATCATTACTATTCCTAACACATCAGGTCGATCTGCTTTAGTTTTGTGGAAAGCCAATGTAAGTACTTTTTCTAGGCTAGTTACTGTCCTGAATCTTAATAAGTCCACCAGCTAACAATGTTAGATTTTGATGTTCTAGGTTAATATTAATTTCAGTGTAACACAAGCCAAAAATATTGTTTTTCATTTGTTAGTTGTTGCTCTATTAACTTACTTTGCATTTTCCACTTTTAATCACACTTATTATTATAAGATCTTAACATTCTGACATAGTTTCTTTTGCATGGCACCATGCCTCTAAGAAAATAAACTAATTGGGAAACCAAAAAGCAAAACAAAAGAAATAAAAAAGAGCAATTTGACACTGACAATGTAGGGTATTTATATGACATCCACAACATTTAATTCCTAATGTAGTTTCAGTATCTCTTGCATACTCCATCTAAAATGTACATGTTAGTGTTGTTTTTTAACATTTCTTGGCAACTTTATTGCTCTTTTGTCTTTTTCTAAATTTATTTTTTAAAGAAAGTATTTCTTTAGCATTTTCCTTTAAACCTTTCCTTACTAGAAAGAATAGCAAGGGGCAGAAATGCCTTAATGCATTTCTGTAATCAGCATGGTATTTTCTCTTTCTCTTTTTCTCTCCCTCTCTCTCTTTTTCCCTTCTTCTCTCTCTTTTCTTCCCTTCTTTCCCTTCCTTCCTTCCTTTAACCCCTATACACTACTTTTTCTTTATTCTTTCTTGGCAAAGAATAATGTAACAAATAGCTATATTCCTAGTACCCAAAATAGATAACTTGTAGAATGTTCTATGAAGAGGTTATGATCTATATAGACTTTCTTTTAAGTATGTAGCTATAAGGGTAACTAATATTGTTCATGAAAACTTTCATTAAAAGAGATGGTTGCAATATATTTCTTTAAAAATCTAATTTCCCGAATAATATAGTAATTGCTTTTAAAAAGATCAGTCTCATTCCCACCCTCCATCTCACCTCCAATTCTCTGGTAATTTAAATTTCAAGACAAAAATTAGAGAAACTCTTATTAAAGTTATTATTATAAAGCGCACATTAATTTCAAAAGAAATTGACATTCAAATGAGGTCTTGAAGGTATTGAAAGTTTTGAATATGAAAATATGGTGGGAAAAGTATCCATAATATGAAGAAGAAAAGCATGTATTTTAATTTGGTTGGGGGTTGGAGTACATAAAGTAAAAGAATGGAATACAAAGTTGAAAGTTAAGTTAAGGCCATGGTTTGGAAGTCATGTCCCTAACTGATAATTAGAGCTGTATTTTGGAGCTATCACCCATGTAGAAAAATATAATAGGGAATATTTGCATAAAATCAAAGAGCTCCATTAAGATTTAATTATGGTAGTTGGCTATGTAATATTGCAGTAGTCATTGTAGAATACTTTTAGCAAATAACTTCTGGGTATACACTGGCAAGTCTTTGTAATTATGTGCAAATTTTTGGTGTGATTTATTTTTGTTAGGTATAATGTTCCAGCTAGTTACCACCATTGTTTAGGGAATATGTCCTCCCAAAATAGCTGTTTTATTTTTATATTAGCCTAAGCAAACCATAAGAAGCATCTATTAGGAAATATATATATCTGATATAACCAAATAGAAATGACAAAGGAACTGAATAAACATTCTCAAAAGAAAACATACAAATGGCCAAGTATATGAAAAAAGGCTCTGTATCACTAATCATCAGGGAAATGCAAATTAAGACCACATTGTGATATCATCTCACCCCAGTTAGACTGGCTGTTATCAAAAAGAAAGAGAATAGCAAATATTGGCAAGGATGTGGAGAAAGAGCAACCCTTCTACACTGTTGGTGGGACTGAAAATTAGTACAGCCATTACAGAAAACAGTATGGATGTCTCTCAAACAACTACAGATAGAACTGTAGTTCTATCCAGCAATCCCACTACTGAGTATATACCCAGAGGATGGAAGTCATCATGTGGAAGGGTTACCTGTGCTCCCGTATTTATCACAGTTCTATTTGTGATAGCCAAGATATGGAAACAACCTAAATGTTATTCAAGGGACAACTAGATAAGGAAAATGTGGCCTACACATGATAGAATGCTACTCTGCCATAAAAAAATAATGAACTTCTACCATTCGCAGCAGCGTGGATAAGCTTGGAGAAAATTATGTTAAGTGAAACAAGCCAGGGACAGAGCAATACCACACGTCCTCACTCGTAAGTGGGAGCTAAGAAAATAAAAAGAAAAAAAGAAAGAAAATCAAAGACACAGCAATCACAATAATACTTTGAATTTTCAGAAGGAGAGAACAGAGCTATGGTTACTAGAGGTGGGAAAATGGGAGGGGGATTAGTGAGAAATTGGTTAATAGACACAAGGAATGATTATGTTTTGTAATGATGAACATACTAATTATCCTAATTTGATCATTACACGTTGTATACAGCTGTGGATATTCAACTTTGTACCCCACAAATATATATAATCAAGTATGCTTTAAGACATCTTAAATATAAGGATAAAAACAATCTAAAGTGTTCTGTTTGAGAAATCACCTGTGACATATATGTCAGAATCTTTTTTTACTTTCATTGTGGTCTAGCAGTTACTAGGGTGATCTACATATTGGTTTTAAATTCTTAATTAATTTTTTCTTAGGCACATAGGAATAGGCATTATGTAGTACATAGAATTTGGTGAAAGCCATGAGTGTCCTGGATAATACTTGATTTATACTTATGAAGAATGTATTTAGACTTCAACTGGTACCTAATTCTACTGAGCTCTATGAGAACTGCTTATATAATTGATATTCCTTCTTCTATCTCTTTGTAATATGGATTGTTTAATATTATTGCTGACTCTGCATGTTTCTTGTATTTCTGAACTTCGAAAAGTCACTGCTTTCTGTGCCTGAGTTTAACAAGTTTTAAAATAATGGAGAATAAACTAACCTCAAAGGTCCTCCTTATCTTTAGTATTTGATGAGTCAATGAAATGTAATTTCTTTCCTTTTCTTTTTGTAAAGTTTGAATGACAGCAGTACATTTATGATGCCGCATGAAGCAGAATATATAGAGTTCAAAATGGTCAATTAAGACATAGTTAATAGGAAATAAGATAAAGAACAAGTTTAATAAGTGGCAAAGTCTGGGGTATTCAGTAACTGTCATTCATGTAGTTTATGAAAATCATTGGGAAAAATGAACAGCATTGTATATTCTCAGTTCACAAACTTGAAAGGCAGTATAAGGCTCTTTTGGTTAAATACTTTAAAATCAGACTTCCTGGATTTGACTCATGCCTCTGCCACTTATTAACAGTACTACCTTGTACAAGTTACTTAGCCTTTCTTATGCCTTAGTTTTCTCATCAGTAAAACTGGAATAGAAATAGAACCTACCTTACAGACTTGCTGTGGAGATTAAATGAGTTTATGCATACTTGCAAATTGTCTGAAGTATCTAAAATGGTGCAAGGCGTATAGTACTCATTATTAGCAATTATTTTGATATAATTACATCATCTCATAGTTAAGATACATTTTGTCATTTTAGTTATAATTCTTACATAAATCATGAATTTGAGATCATAGTTTCATGCATATCTAAAAGATATATTCTGCAGATCTGCTTATATTGTCATGAATGTTTTGTAACATTCCACTGTTGTTAGTAGAGCAAATATTCCATAGCCATTAAATATTTCACTGTCATTGGTATTCAGTGCTATATTTGGCAGAAGGATCATAGGTGTGAAATACATTCATATTGATTAGGTTTTCTTAAAAGAGGGTGCTATGATCTGAATGTTTGTGCCCCCCCCGAAAAAATTAATGTGTTGAAAACCCTCAAGCTGATAATATTAGGAAGTGAGGCCTTTGGGAGGCGATTAGATCATAAGGGCAGGGACTTCATGATTGGAATTGGTGCCCTTGTAAAAGATACCTCAGAAAGGTAGCTCACCTTTTTACTATGTGAAGATAAACTTAGAAAGCATCATCTGTGAACCAGAAAATGGACGCTCACCAAACACCGAATCTGCTGGTGCCTTGATCTTGGATTTCTCAGCCTCTGGAACTGTGAGAAGTTTCTGTTATTTATAAGCTACCCAGTTTATTGTATTTTGGCATATGGTATTTTGGTATTATGGCAGCCTGAATGGACTAAGACAGAAGGTATGAGATTTCAAGTACCCATATCTGATATATTAATGTAACTGAAGTTGCTCTAACAATAAATTTAACATTTCCTGAAATCCTAGATAGATTTCTACCTTCTCTCTGTTCCCTATTGATTTCAGAATATCGAAATACAAAGAAAGGAAAAGAAAGAAGTGTTGACCAAGAATATTGCTATCAGCTGAGAATGTTTCAGTTGTATATCATTTCCAATGCATTAATTTCTCTTATCTTGGTTTTATAATTCAGACTTATTGTGTGCTTAATTATTTATTGTACATATGGAGTATTTTTCATTAGAGTTTGGAATTCCTAGCTGAGAAAATTTTGTGAAACATCATATACTATAAATACTGTAAGAACATTTTTGTGTTTTCTTTTTAGAAAATAATACAGTTGCTACACTCTTAGATTTTGTTTCCAAGTCTTCATTTCAGCTAAAATGGCAGTTATCTTAGAGACCATTTCTTTAATCATTATGTATTTTATCTTGCTTCTCTTTTCAGGACCAGGGTTCTGATCAAGCAGGAAAGGAGAAAGCAAAAGGTAAAGAAAAAATATTTTCATTTGTTATATTAGTCTGTTTCTGTTGCTTATAACAAAATAACTGGAACTGGGTAATTTAAAAGAAAACAAAATTTACTTACTGCTTGCAGGATCAGAGGCTGAGAAGTCCAGAGTCCAGGGAACACATCTGGTGAGGGTCTTGGTGAGGTTGACAGTGACCCAGGGGTCTCACATGGCAGAAAATGGTGGAACAGAGAGAGAGAGAAAACTCCTCCTGTGCTTTTCTTTTAAAGCCCTCAGAACTATGCCAATGACTGACATTAAACCATCAACTTAATCACCTCTTCAAGATCCCACCTTTCAATCACCATAATAGGACTTACCACTTTCTTAACACTGTCACAGTGGGGACAAGCCTCCAGCACATTAAACTTTTGGGGAAACACAATTCAGTCCATAATATTTGTGTTAGCCTTATCAGAATCGTGGTCTTCTAAAGCATTTTTCCACCATTAATAAACTCACTTAAATGAAACTCGAGGATCGTTCTTTCTTTAGTCTTCTCCATCCTTGTAGATAGCTTGATTAGCCACCACTGTGCTCAGGCAGAAACTTAGAAATTATTATTAATTCTTGTTGTTTCTAGTTCCAAAATATATCCTAAATCTTACCACTCCACACTACCTGTACTATTAGCACCCTCATGTAAATCATCATTTACTGCCTAGGGTACTGTAATGGCCTTATAACTTGTTTTCTACTTCTGTTTATTTTGTCTTTTTTTTAAATTACACTGATTGCATTATATAGTAAGTGGAGCATGTCCGTACCTTAGAGCTGAGCAGCGCATGTCTGAGAGAAACTTGCACATGTGCACTTTGAGACATGTACAAGATTGGGTTACTATTATCGCTAAAATAGCAAACAGAGAGAAGAAGGAGAAAAAAGAAGAAGGGTGGGGAGAGGGAAGAAAAGAGAGAGGAGGAACCACCCAAACATCCATTATTAGTAGAGTAATGTGTCATGTCCAAGTAATGGTATAGCAGTGAAAATGTATGAACTACATGTAATTGATGTGGATGAATCTCAAATATATAATGTTGAGCAAAAGAAATAACTCACAGAAGAATACAAGCAGTATGATTCCTTTTAAAAAGAAAATCCCAAAACAGAAAAAAAAATCACTATTATCAATATGGTCAAAGGTAGTGAAGTTTAAAGAAAAGCAAGTGAGTGGTATGAAAGCAAGATAGTTGCCTTTTCATCCCCTTCCTTTCCTACTATGCCCCTTCACTCTTACGTGACATTCACACTGAACAGCTCTTGCTAATATCAACAATGAACTTCATGTTTTTCAGTTGAAAGGATATTTTTCAGTCCAACTTACTTTAATATGTTGTCATCTCCTGCACAGTTTGCCATTACCTTAATCTTGAGACAAACTCTTCCAATGCTTTCTTTGACACATATTCCAGATTTTATTATTGTCTGGTCATTTCTTTTTAATGGCTGTTTTTAAGTTAAAACTGAATTACTTATTTTCTGAAAGTTTTCTAATTGTCTTCAAATTGTTTTCTGGTTGTTTCTACCAATTGTGGCTGGACAGAAAAATTGAGCCTAGTCTTATCAGGTAAATCAGTCACATACCTTATTTTTTCCTAGGAACACGGAGATGAGAGGTTATCGTGTTGACTAGAGTGTGAACGATAGACCTCTTCAGCAGTGTTCTCTGGAATAAAGGCTAATAATTCCCTTTGCAGAAAGCCCTTGTTCTGTCTTATTCCTAGAAACATATTCTTATCCTCTTTGGCTAACTCTGACTCATCCATTCCCTGTCCTCCTGCCCTCCCTCTATCCATCCTCCTCCAACCAATAATTTGCGTATACTTCCTGAGTAATTTATAAAACATCCTCTCTCACACTTGTAATTATTTATGTTATTATCTCCCTCACTGTGGTCTTAGCCATCACAAAGTACCATGCCTTAAGAAATAACATCTTAATTCCATGACACCATCAATTATAATATCTACATTGAGTTACTCTTTTTTCCAAGGGGGAAAAATATATACGTCCAGAAGTTCTTATTATTTCATTGCTGAACCATAGTGTGATGTTTTAAAAGACATTTTAGTTCCAGTTTGGGGTTGTAGATATGAAATATGAACAGATATTTTATATTTATGATTTATTTTGTATAACAAGACATTTACTTTTTTGCTTGATAATTGGCAAGTCTCATAGTTCTTACAAGTTTTTTGCAATCTTAAAAGTCAATTTTAATTAACAATATTCTTAGATGTTATTGTGAAAGAGCCTTAATATCTTGAAAGTATGATATGTAACCTTTTGGAAATGTGACCTCTTGCGTTAAATTTTTTGCCATCTTAGGCTTTTCTCATTTTTGACATCTCACCTTTATAATCATGCTTATAGTATTGTATTATGAGTTATTTAATGGAAGAGATGTTTCACAATTTGTTACAGTGTCTAGCACATAATAGTTGCCCAATAAGTAAATTTTAAACAAATAAATGCCTTTAACTTGGTAAATTAAGGATGTAATCTGAAAGAAAAAGAATGAAGATAAGGAAGAATAATTATAGTTCAAACAGCCAGAAAGAAAATAAAAACTGAGTGAAGAATGATAATTAAGTGCAAGTCTGGATTAAAAAAAACCAAACATCCAGAAGTCATGGAGAAATAAGAAAGTGAATTACATTATCTTTGGTTGTGGATTAGTTCTCACATAGCTTCATTTTCACTCTCTCATTTCAATTGACTTTTAATGCACTCAGCTGTGCATATCTTTAAGGCTTTTTCATATCTGTAGAAAACAAGTTTTTATCTTATCAGATTTTTTCTTACTTTTTCTTTTTTTTGTCCTTTTTTTGTGACCAGTAAGGGGACCGCAACCCTTGGCTTGGGCCTCGCCCGCATCGCGCTCAGCCAGTGAGCGCACCGGCCATCCCTATATAGGATCCGAACCCGCGGCCTCGGTGCTCCCAGCGCCGCACTCTCCCAAGTGAGCCACGCGGCCGGCCCTTTTTTTACTTTTTACATACAGATAATTTCTAACGTTTTGATACAGGGGAATAGCTTTTTAAAGTTCTGTTTTAAAAGTAATGCTTAACAAAAGAAAGATTATAAAAGGCTGTAAAATTTAGAGTCTTTAGGCAGACTGCAAGGTATCGTGATTGATTTTAATTTACATGTCAATATATAAAAGTGGTGTCACAAAAATATGAAGTCAGTGATTTAATAGCATTATTGCTTTTTTATTATGATTCTGCCTAAAACCACATAATTGCTACATTAATTTTTAAATTTTAAAAATTATTTTAGGAATATTTTGAAAAGAGCAGGTTAAAATCAAAAATGAAATTACTGGGAGTTTTATCACCTGTCAAAAATTCTACTGTCAGTTTAGACCTTCTCAACCTATATATGGTAAATCAGATATCTTGCAAGAAGAAGACACCTGGTAAGTGTTTCCGATAGCATTTTGTTTCGACTTTGAAGTGATCACAATAATATTTAGCTTTCTAATTAGTTTGTAATTTTAGAACTCGAAGCATGTGGAAATTAATTTTAAAACTTGGTAACTTAAATTAGAAGCTTAGTTAATATATGCTTAAAATTTTTTGTTGCCTAATCCATTTATTTTCATCTTTTGTTTGTGTATATGTTAAATAAAATTAGTTTATTAGGTATGGTTAAACTTTATTAGAGTGCAGTTGTTTTAATTATTATGTTATTCTATCAAGGCAGGTAGTTACCAATGTTTACCTAGAAAGCAGGAACTAAATGTCTTTATTATGTTTTGTTATTTAGAGAATTTGTTTGAAAGGAAGAGCTGAAAAGATTTTTGCCTCAATGACTAGTTTTCTATCTCACAACTTGAATAATTTCTTTCACATTCCTGGGATAACTATAGTAGTCTGGTACTTAAAAGTAAAGTTCATTTTGTCCCATACTTTGATTCTTCAAGTAAACAAAAAGTTTAATCACAGTATTTTTTTTCTATCTCCAGGGAACTTGTGTCTGATATTGAATTTTTAAAATAAATGCTAAAATGAGAGCTTAAAAATAAGACGATTCATCAAGGAAGGATAATTGTTAATATCTTCTCCTTTCTTTTTCTCTGCCATTTTTCTTTCTCCCTCCACAGATGACAATTTACACAAGCAAATTAAGTTATACCTTAGAAAAAGTAAACACATTATGTACTTTGGGAATAAAACATTTAAAAATCTGTTTGATGTATTTACCTTTATTCCCTTTTGTGGGGAGGAAATACATGACTCCCTCACTCATTGCTAGGTTCATGGCTGAGGCCCCAATCACCAAAAGACAGATTAAAAAGAGAAAAGCATATAGATTTATTTAATAAGTTTTATATGACATCAGAGCCTTCATAAGGAAATGAAGACCTGAAGAAATGGGTAAACCTGTGCATTTTTAATGCTACGTTTAATGAAATGGATTTCTCCATGGGGGGAAGTATGGTTATATTTAAAAAATCATGATCTATTGTTATAAACTGAGGATTTCATGACTGGCTTAAGGGGAAGGTCAGAAAAATCCTTCCTAAGTTTTATGACCCACTTCAGGAGAGAAGCGGGGAAGATGAGAGTGACCTTCCTGCTTTTGCTGTTTTCTCAAATGCCAGGATGCTGTATTTGGGGGTAATGTGTCTTGAACCCCATCACGTTTCGCTCACTTGTTTTCATTCATTCGTGAAATGTATCCTTATTGAGTACCTAACATAAGTACTGTATTGCATACTGAAAATAACATAGAAAGCAAGACTATTAGTCAAGACTTATGGCTACAAATGACAGAAATTCAAAAAAGAAATATATTCCGTTATTTAACTAAAAGGAAGGGCCATAGTGCAGTAGTCCTCAGAGATAACTTGAATTAGGGACTTGAATGCTAACTATGAAGATTTTTTTTTCCCTTCAGATATTAGCTTTACTCTCTCAGACTGTCTTTATCATTGAGGCTCAAAACATGGTCATAAGAAACTAATATTGCTAATCTCTTCTAGTTTTGCCACCAGGGGAAGATTAAGTGTTGCTTCTCTGGTTTCAAATTTTTAAATTCCTGTGGGAGGATGTTGCCTGGTGCTACTGGTGCTGGGTCCCAGCTGTGGAACAATTTTGCTTATGACCCGAAGAATGGGATACAGTTATTGGTTCATCTTTAGTCAGATGGCTACCCCTAAGCTATTTATTTTGTCCAGAGAGGCAGGATTTTATAGGAAGATGGAAAGTCTCCACTAGAACTGTATAATTGGGGTGGATGTAAAAAGCATTTCTCAGAAAAGGAGAGTATGTAAAAGTACTGAGCAGACAAAATGATGTCTTCTGTGAAGAAAGGTTTCTGTCCCTATAAAGTTGAAAATCTAGTGAGTGAGATAGAGTTAATCAAGTACAATAAGGTATAGGAAGTGCTATAATAGAGAAAATATATAGTGCTACGGGAATATCTAACATAGGTCTGATATAGTCTGGGGATCAGGGAAGTCTTGGAGTAAGTAGAAAGAAGAACTGAATTAGTAGGCTCCTTTCATGAGGTGTATGTAAGATGATGAAGAAAAAGGTGTTTGTATTTGTCTGTGGTAGCTGTTAGTACTGTAATGACCTTTTCTAGCACATATAGAATATAAATGTTTTAGTAGAATTTCTTAGATACACATTCATTTAATGAACATGATACAATGCTTTTAAAGGACTTTATTTTTTATTTTAAAATTGCAATTATACATTTTTTCATTATAGAAACGGTGAGAAAACCAGTCCATGTGAATATGAATAGAGACATAAAAATGCCTCTAAGAAAGCATGATTTAGAACTTCCAATGTCACCTCACTGTATACCTTCTAAACTCTGCCTTGATGATATGGAAAACAAGTATGTTTTAGCTAGGGTTTATATTATTGAGTTTTTAAACTGGTTATTACCAACACTTTTATTCATTGGAAAATGTACAAGGAGCTTACCTTTTAGCTCTAGTTTTTGTTTGTTTGGCTAAAAGTATTATAAAACTATTAAAACCTTTAATCAAATGACCTAGGTGTTTTGTACACATAGTTTGACTTATCATAAAAATGTCTATCACTAGTATTAATATAATTTTTTTACAACTCAGTACTAATATGACCCTTGAATGATTTACTTAGAGTTCTATATGTTTCTGTGTGCTTGTGTAGAACAGTACGAATTTTAATTATATACAAAAAAGTCAATTTTATTGCCATTTATATTTTTAACCTTAAAATTTTCTTTTCATCAGTATACACCATCAAAGACTAGGTAGCAAGGATGAGCTTGGCCCAGCTCAGGTGAGATTTTTTAACCAAATTTTATGTTATTTTAATAATTGTGACATGTCACTGAATAATCTAAAATTTTGAATATTGGGGAAAATTAGTATCCTTTAATAAAAATTATAGTCCTTAAAATAATTCTTTTAAAAGCTTTCTAGTATAAGAAACCTATACCCTAAGAATATTTTAATTGATTGCTTCTGAAAATCCCTTTGGATTACTGGTAATGTCTCTAGGCCTCCGTGTGCACACCATTTGAGCCTGCTTGTCACTGATTAGCTGCAAAAGACAATCCATTTAGGGATTCTTACTTTGGGTTCATATGATTATTGGGCAACTTTTCTCTTCAAACATAGTGACCAGTTATTTTATTTTACATTAAATTGTGATGTTCAATCTTCACATTGATCCCAAGATGATTTCTCTTTCAAAGTATAGCAAATAATCAGTTTTTTAGCAAATAAAATTTTAATCAATTAGAAAATGCATAAATTGTGATTAAATGTTAAAATTGTGTTTAACATTCATTTTCATATTATCAACTATTCTTTCTTTCCTTTGAATTGTCAGAGATAAACTAGATCAGAAAGATAATGACAATGATATGAAAATTCAGGAAATCTCATCACCTGAATTGTGGGTTAATGAAACTCAGATTTCCTGTTATTAGAAGATGGCATACAAGAATGGAGCTTGACAGTGAAGGGGAGCAGGGGTGGGAATGGCAAAGGGAAAAGAGCTCCTAAGTATAATCTTAGTTGATAATCTGTGTCATACAAGTCCTATCAATTACTGGTGGCTTGCCTTTCCTTGGGACCTTGTTTTTCCCTCAATCCATGCCCCTTTCACTTGTTTTTTTTTTTTTTTTTTTGTCATTTTTTCGTGACCGGCACTCAGCCAGTGAGTGCACCGGTCATTCCTATATAGGATCCGAACCCGCAGCGGGAGCGTCGCTGCGCTCCCAGCGCAGCACTCTACTGAGTGCGCCACGGGCTCGGCCCTCCTTTTCACTTGTTTTAATTTCACTATTTGAATTTCATCTTCTCTAGTTTATATATTTTGTGCAATTTAAATGATTTTCTTTTCTTTTCTTTAGTTGTCACAAGTCATGGACTCACATAGAATGTTTGAACCTCAGTTCAGCAGAAGAGAAAACTGCAGTTCCACTCCACCATCTTTTTCCGCAGAATTATCTTCTAACAGACATATACCAAAACAAAATTTCCCTCCAAAAATAGCACCTAGTCCTTGGAAAGTTGCATATGAAAAAAAGCAGAATGAGGAGGTACCTTTGAATCACTATTTCATAACATTTCATATCATTATATTTTTGTGATATGCTTTTTCAAACCCTTTTCATAGATTTTAAAAATATAGGTTGTGACCAAATATATAACCAAAAATTAAGAGATAAATTAAGGATAATTATTTCCCTTAAGTCAAAAGTTTAGTTCTCCTGGAAATTATCATTCTTTTAGGAAATTATTGATAGTAAAATTGAAGATAGTTCAATATGTTACATAGTAGTTGATGTTTATAATCACTGTAAATGACTAGTTGGTGATGTCCTGGTGACCCAAAATGCTTGATATGGGAAGTGTCTTGTGAATAGCAATATACAGTCTCAGTGATATCATAGTAGTCTCTTAAAGTATGAGTTGTGATGGCTTAATTTTTTCTATGATTTGAGAAATGACAACTGTTTATATGTATTTCTACTAACACTATGCAAATATATAGAAATATTTAGTGCTAAAATGTTGTTCAATCATTGTGTGCTCTAAAATTAAAAATATAAAAACATCCAAATTTTAAAATTCTGAAATATATCTATCATAGAACATACCAGGAAATAATCTTCTACTAAATTTGTATAGAATTTAAAAAATAAAATTATTAAAAGTTACTATACTCTTGAATATAATAGTAATGATGAAATGAAATGGTTATATGAACACTATATCTTGTTAATAGGAATATTTAGTTTTGAATTTCTCCTATTTTTAGCAGTGGTATTATGCCATGTTTATGTATGTACTTATTATTTATAAATAAATTTATAATCTGTAACTTATAAATTCATAGGTTATATTATAGTTATGTATTATAGTATATTATAGTTATATGTGCTATAATAATATAGTTATATATAACTCAATATTATTAAAGTATTAAAGTATATTTTACTATTTCTCAGAGAAAGGAAAATAAAGTATTATATTTCAGTGATATGTGCTGGCCTTATCAATTTAAGGGCCCAGTAATCTTTGAATGATGCAATAAAAGAAATTCAGTTACCAATTTGATTTATATTTTATAAGATGAAAACTTGCATTCTAGACAAACTTTTAACTTATCCTTGCTCCGTTAAATAGTTTATGGGATAGAGAATAAAACACTGTAATCTCTATTTAAACAGTCTCTTTCTTGCCTACAGATTAGTTGTTAACTTCAGAGAGGTAAATAATGTTATAACTAGTATGTCAGAAGACTGAAAAGAGATGCTAATGTCCCTTTCCAAGTTATCGTGTCACATCATGAAGTATTAGGGAATTAATTAGTAGCTTATTTGGAGGGATTTCAAGAAAAGTGATAATTAAAATGAAATTATAAAATACCTAAGAAAATGAGTTGAAAAACCAGGTTAGAAGGAAAAGGGCTTCCTGGACCCTAGAGAAGTAGTATTGAGCCAAATACGTAACATTGTATTCTCTTCTCTGTTGATTTGTTTGTGTGTCTGTTTCTCACTTCAAGGGATGACTTTGTCTCTGCACCTGTGTCACTGTTTTTCTTTCTGAGGGTGAGATGTATTAGCTGAGATGTTAGTGTCACCTCTCCCTGACTGGTCTTTTTCTTTTTTTCCCAAAGACTTTCAGTGTGTTTTTTTGACCCCTGCTCTTTTTTTCTGACTATTTTTTGTCATTGATTGTGTTTGGCCTTCTCATTTTTATGTTTCATGAGTTATAAATCAATATACTACAGATATACATTACATTATTGTTGCTTGAGAGATTAGTATTGGACCAATATAATAAGTTACATTTATATGGTACCTTCCACATTAACAAATGGATTATCTTGTCTGCTTTTCATACACTATCCCCTGAATGATACTGATATTCAGAAAAATTAAAGTATCTGTCTAAAATTATTCAGTAAATGGAAGAACTGAGATAAATACAGCTGTTTTTTTAGGACAAATTATTACTTTCTGTCAGAGGAATTTAACTTTTAATAACTCAAGATCCTTGTATCCTGCTTGTGCTTTATTTTGTTTTGTTTTTTAATCTTTTTTACACTCTGATAAAATAGTTAGCTCATCATAGTGTCAACTCTGCTATTTTAACAATTATTCAAGTACTGATATTGGTTTCATTGTTAGAAAAGTATTTGTTTGCAGTAAAGGCTAAAATTACTTTCTTTTAGACTAAAAAGTACATTTTTGAATATAGATGTAGTTCACTTAAATGACATTTTATCATAAGTAGTTTAAATTATATGTATGTACATTTACTTAGTTGGCATTTTTTTTTTCATTTTTCTTTTCAGCTCGGTAATGTTAATTGTTCTGATGCCTTGGTTCTCAAATTAAATGAAAGTCAAGATGTTCTCAGTCCATCATTTAAAACAGCACGATTTGGAACAGTATTTGAAAGATGTAACAGGTAAGCAAAGATGCTGAAGGTAATAAAGAAGCTGTAGCATTCTGTACTTTCAGTTATTAATTTGATTTTAATGGACACAAATATTTTTAGTTACAAATATAAAACAGAACTATAACTCTTCCCCAAAAAAGTGACTATTAGTAAAATGTGTTATTTAATTAAAATAATTTAAGTAATTATTTTCTAGTGTGAACATCTGCCTTTCATTTACATAGTTTTTAAAATATTTTGGACAAGGTATTTTGTATCTTTTGTAATCTCTATGAATCGCTATTTTATTTTTTTGAATCATTGATTTCTTTTTCACACTTATGGCAGTTAGTTGAGTACAATCCCACTTTTATTTTCTGGATGTTTGTGTATAAACCCTGGTTCATTGTTTTAAAATCCATTAAGCTTATAAAACCAGTTTGAATCACTCCTGGTAATGTAATGAGAAACCTTGACTCTGTAATTCTGTCCTAGTCTTCTTCATCTTAGTAAGTGGCACCACTATTCACTCAGTTGCTAAAGCCAAAATAAAAGTTGTCCTTAATTCCTTTCTTTCCTTCATCTCCCAATATCCATTACACCAACAAAGCAGTGTCATTGCCGTATTGTAATAAACTTTAAAATTATCTATGTACATTTCTATCTGTACAGGTTCTATCCCAGTCTAAGCTATGGCTGCTTCTTGCTTGGAGAATTGTCATGCCACATAACCACATAGCAGTTCTTTTTTATTTTTTCTCTGTTCTAACATTTTTTAAAAAACAGTTTAAGAATGTATAATTGAGATACCACAAACTGAACTTGTTTAAAATATGTACTTTAATAAGTTTTGACATATGTTAAAGACAATGAATATATTCATCATCCCCAGTAGTTTCTTTGGGCACCTCAAGGCTCCACATATGATTGCGATCATGAGGTATTTTTCTTTCTGGGTCTGGCTTATTTCACTTAACATAATGTCCTCTAAGTCCATCCATGTTGCCATAAACAGGAATTCATTCTTTTTTTATTGATGAATAGTATTCCATTATCTATATATACCACATTTTTTTATATGTTCATCCTTTGTTGGGCACTTAGGTTGATTTCATATCTTAGCTATTGTAAATCATACTGCAATAAATATGGGAATGCAGATATCTCTTTGACATGTTGACTTTATTTCCTCTTGCTGTATGCCTAGTAATGGGATTGCTGGATCATATGGTAGTTCTGTTTTTAATTTTTTGTGGAACCTCCATACTGTTTTCCATAATATCTGTACTAGTTTACACTCCCACCTGCAGTGTACAAGTGTTCCCTTTTCTCCACATCTTCACCAACACTTGTTTTCTTTTCTCTTTTTGATTGTAGCCATTCTAACTGGAGTGAGGTGGTGTCTCATTGTTGTTTTGATTTGTGCTTTCCTGCTGATTAGTAATGTTGAGTATTTTTTCATATTCCTGTTGCCTATTTGTATATCTTCTTTTGAGAAATCTATTAAGAGCCTTTGCCCATTTCTCAGGTGGGTTATTTGTGGAGTCTTTTTGCTGTTAAGTTCCTTATATATTCTTTATATTACCCCTTGTCAGATGTATAGTTTGCAAATATTTTCTCCATTCTGTAGGTTGTCTCTTCATTCTGTTAACAGTTTCCTTTGATGTTAAAGCTTTTTAGTCTGATATAATCTCACTTGTCTATTTTGGATTTTATTGTTTGTGCTTTTGAAGTCGTATTAAAAAATCCCTTGTCCAGCTCCATGTCGTGCATTGTTTCTCCCTGTGTTTTCTTTTAGTATTTTCATAGTTTTGGATTTTACAATTAAATCTTTAATACATTTTTTGATTTTTGTATGTGGTAAAAGGTAGGGGTCTAGACTTATTGTTTTGAATATACAGTTTCCCAGCATCATGTACTCAAGAGATTGTCTTTTCCCCAATATGTACTCTTGGCACCCTTATCAAAGATCATTTGGCTGTAGGTGTGTGGATTTATTTCTGAACAATCTATTCTGTTCCATTGGTCTAGGTGTCTGTTTTTATGACAGTACCATGCAGATTTGGTTACTATATCTTTGTAGTATACTTTGAAGTCAGGTAGTGTGATTCCTCCAGCTTGTTCAGTTTTTTTCAGGATTGTTTTGGCTGTTCGGTTGTCCTTTGGTTCCATATGAATTTCAGAATTGTTTATTATATTTCTGTGAAGAATGTCTTTGGTATTTTGATAGGAATTGCATTAAATCTGTAGATTGCTTTGGGTAGAATAGCCATTTCAATAATACTAATTCTTCCAATCCATGAACATGTGATTCCATTTATTTAAGTCCTCTTTAATTTCTTTCTTCACACTTTTACAGCTTTCATTGTAGAGGTCATTTGCTTCCTTGGTTAAGTTTATTCTGAGGTATCTGAATATTTTTTTTGTAGTTACCGTAGAAGGAATTGTTTTCTTGATTTCCTTTTCAAGTAGTTCACTGTAAGTGAATAGAAATGCTACTGACTTTTGTATGTTGATTTTGTATCCTGCAACTTTGCTTTATTCATTTATTCTAACAGTTTTTTGGTGGAGTCTTTAGGGTTTTCTGTATATAAGATCATGTAGTCTATAAACAGACAGTTTCACTTCTTCCATTCCAATTTGGATGCCTTTTATTTCTGGCTCTTGTCTAAATGCTCTGGCTAGGACTTCTAGTATTATATTGAATAGAAGTGGTGAATGTGGGCATCCTTATCTTCTCCCTGATCTGAGAGGAAAAGCTTTCAGCTTTTCTATATTTAGTATGATGTTAACTGTGGGTTTGTCATATATATATATATATATATATATATATATATATATATATATATATATGGCTGTATTAGTCCTTTTCTGTTGCTTATAACAGAATACCTGAAACTGAGTAATTTATCAAGAAATAAAATGTATTCCTACAGTTTCAGAGGCTGGAAAGTCAAAAGTCCAGAGAACACATCTAGTGAGGGCCTTGGTGATGGTGGCTGACAGTGACTCGGTATCACATGGTGAATAGCTTGAGCAAGAGAGAGCTAACCTCCTCACTGTCCTTATAAAGCCATCAGAACCACTCCTATGACCACCTGTTAATGGATTAGTGCATTCTCTAGGGCATGGTCCTCACAATCTAATCACTTCTCAAAGGCTCCACCTTTCAATAACAAGACTTCCCACCCTCTTAACTGTCACAGTGGGGATCAAGTTTCTAATATGTGAAACTTTGGGGGACACATTCAACCCATAGCAATGGCCTTTATTGTAGGGATGTGCATACCATCAATACCTAACTTGTTCGAGTTTTTATCTTGAAGGAATGTTGAATTTTGTCAAATGCTTTCTGAGTCAACTGAAACGATTATATGGGACTTCTGGTCAAGATGGCAGAATAGACGGTCCCCAGCGTCACTCTCTTCCACAACTAAACTAATTTACAACTATTAAAAAGCAATGACAGCCAAGCTGGAGCCACTAGAGCTCAGGGGAGGAGAGACCTATGGAGTGTGTGAAGGCCAGAGAAGCCACAATGAGAGAAAGAATAACCTCTCTGACCATTTTGAGCCCCAGCTGCTTCCAGGCTGGAGCTGCTGAGCGCATGGAGCAAGAGCCAGCAAAAGCTGCAGCTGTGCCCTTTGGACAGAGTTGCATGGAGGTGGCAGGGGAGAAGAGGGTCTTGATGGCCCCCAGGCCAGCAAGACAACTAATAGGGTTCCTGTGGACCCACATAGGAGCGAGGAGCCACAACAACTGAAAAAAAGCCACCACTCAGAGGCTGGTGAGTCATCACAAGGGACTGGTGCATGACCTGTCCCATGGGAAGTGGTGCAGCATGGGCAGTGGGGGAGATGGGTCCACCAGGAGAACACTGGGACACAGCAAGGACAGCTGATCTTCCCCCAATCAGCGTAGGACCACTCAGAGGAAACTGGTCAGGAATAGAGAATTGCATGAGGTGCAGTTTGATGAAAAGACTCAGGCCCAGACCAGTGTATCTACACAACCTAGGTGCATTGCATTTCATTAAACTCAGAAGTCCTATAAAGTCAACCATTAAAACCTGAGCTGCACAAAAAGCCTTCCCCAGGGAATCAACAGCAAAGCAGCAATTTAGTTCAACCACAGAGCTCAAGTACTGGTCCCCACAGGAAGTTCCCACACTTTAGAAGTAAGCAAAGGCCAAGTAGTTCCAGTGCAGAGTTTAAGTGGTTGGAACAACAAATAATCCAACACAGAACTGAAAGCAAAAACAGAGTACCCACAACCAGAGGCAAAGTTTGATATTAACTAGTAAAGGTCTCATTTCACCAAAGAAGACCTATAAAACCTAGAAGGACTGGAAGTCCCCTGAGCTACCAAGCCAGAAAGGGGGAACAACAAGGCAAACCATCAGTGCCATGGGGCCTGCCTGGGGTCCCAAGATATGGAGCTGGGGATCAGATCCTCCTCCCACAACCAGGCACAGCTCCTGCGCCACGGGACCCACCTGGGGTCTGGAGATATGGAGCCAGGGTCCAGACCCTCCTCCCACAACCAAGCACACTGCCATCACCACCACCAGCTAGGTAAGGAGCATGCCAAAACATCACCTCCATGTGGGTGGCCCACCACAGTAACTACAGCTGCTGCGAAAGTGGCTAGACACCACAACCACCATGCAGGTGGTCTACCAGCACTGGAGTGCATTGACACAAGGAGAGTCACCAGCAGAGACCAAAGAAAAGAAGAGGATGTCTCTCTATACAAAACTCATTCCGGAGTGACAGAAGAAGCATTGGCTATACAATAATATTAGGGGACCTGAACACACCTCAACATTGGACAGATCATCTAGGCAACAAATCAACAGAGTAATTTCAGAAGGAGAGAAGAAATCTAGGGTAATTAGAGGGGGAAGAGGTGAGGGTGAGGGAGATGGGGAGAGATTGGACAAGGGGCATAAAGAATAAGTATGATTTGTAACAATATATATGCTAGTAATATTGATTTGATCAACATATGTCAACAGTGAACCCCAAAACATGTATAATCAATTATGATTCAATAAAAATTAAAATACAAAACAAAACAGAACATGAAATCATATGGTTTTTGTTTTTCTTTTTGTTTATGTGGTGTATCACATTTATTGATTTGTGTTTCTGTTTATGAGGTGTATCACATTTATTGATTTGCCTGTGTTAAACCATCCTTGTATCTCTGGGATAAATCTCACTTGATTATGGTGAATGATCTTTTTACTGTTCTGTTGGATTCTGTTTGCTAGTATCTTGTTGAGAATTTTTGCATCTATGTTCATCAGGGATATTGGCCAGTAGTTTTCTTTTTTTTGTTGTGTCCTAGTCCAGTTTTGGAATCACAGTAATGCTGGCCTCGTAAAATTAGTTGGGAAGTATTCCCTCTTCCTCAACATTTTGAAATAATCTGAAGATAAAATGTTTGGTAGAATTCAGCAGTGAAGCCATCACGTCTTGGGCTTTTCTTTAATAAAAGACTTTGTATTACAGATTCAGTTTCCTCACTTGTTATTCATCTGTTTAGATTTTCTTCATAATTTAATCTTGGTATTTGTTCAGGAATTTGTCTATTTCTTCTGTGTTATCAAATTTGTTGGCATGTAGTTGTATATAATAGTCTTTTATGATCCGTTGTATGTCTGTGATATCAGTTGTATTGCCTTCTTTTTCATTTCGGATTTTATTTGAGTTTTCTCTCTTTTCTTGGGTAGTTTACCTAAAGGTTTGTCAATTTTGTTTATCTTTTCAAAAACCAGCTGTTCATTTTGCTGATCTTTTCAATCAATGTTTTAGTTTTTATTTCATGTATTTATGCTCTGAGCTTTATTATTTTTTCTTTCTGTCAACTTTGAGTTTAGTTTGTTGTTGTTTGTTTATTTCCTTTGGGTGCTCTCAGGTTGTTTGTTAAAATCTTTCTTCTCTTTTGATATTGGCATTTATTGCTATAAACTTTAATCTTATAACTGCTTTTGTCATATCCCATAGGTTTTGGTATGATGTGTTTTCATTTTTGTTTGTTTCAAGGAATTTTTTAATTTCCCCTTTAATTTTTTCAGTAACCCATTTGTTGTTTAGGAGCATGTTAGTTAATTTTCATGTATTTATAAAGTTTTCGAAGTTTTCCTTGTTGATTTCTAGTTTTATAATATTGTGGTCAGAAAAGATACTTGATATGATCTCTGTCTTATTAAATTTGTAGACTTGTTTTGTGACCTAACATATGATCTATCCTGGAGAATAGATCATGTTCTATTCTCAGTTGAGAAGAATGTGTATTCTGCAGCAGTTGGATGGAATGTTTTGTATATGTCTGTTAGGTCCATTTGGTCTATGGTGTAAGTTTAAGTCAGATGTTTCTTTGTGTATTTTCTGTCTACCTGATCTGTCCATTGTTGACATCAGGGTGTTAAAGGCCCCTATTGTTATTGAATTGCAATCCATCTCTTTCCTTAGATCTAATAACATTTGCTTTGTATATCTAGGTGCTCTGTTATTGGGCACATATATATGAAGAATTTTTATGTCCTCTTGTTGAATTGATCCCTTACCATTATGTAATGACCTTTTTTACAATTTTTAATTTAAAGTTTATTTCTTTAGATGTAACTATAGCTACTCCTGCTTGCTTTTGTTTTCTGTTTACATGGAATATCTTTTTCCAGCCCTTCACTTTCAGTCTATGTTTGTCTTTAGTAGTTAAGCGAGTCTCTGATAGGCATCATATTGTTGGCTCTTTTTTTTTTTTTTTAAATCCACAGACACTCTTTAATTGGAGAGTTTAATCCATTTATAATCATGGTTATTACTGATATGTGAAAACTTATTCCTACCACTTTAAAAATTGTTTTCTGGTTGTTTTGTACATCCTTAGTTCTTTTCTTTTTCTCTTGTTATTAACCTATGTGGATTGGTGGTTTTGAGTGGTGCTAAGTTTTATTTTCTTTCTCTTTGTCATTTGTGTGTCTGCTGTAATTTCTTTTCTCATGATTACCTTGGGCCTAACTTAGAGAGAGTCGTAGTTGTAATAAACTGTTTTAAGCTGATAACAACTTAACTTTGGTTGCATGAAAATACTCTAGAGTCTCCCCCCTTCCTGATTATATTTTTATTGCCTTTATTTGCATTTGTATTTATTGTATGTTTCTTAGCTACTAACGGTAGCTGTTGTTGATTTTGATCATTTTGACTTTAAACATTCATATTAGAGGATTGAAGGATTTACATAGCACCATTACTTTACTGGGGTGTTCAGAGTTTGGATTATAAATTAACCTCTACAGGTGAGTTTTGTACCTTTTCATGTTTTCAAGATAGTAATTATCATCTTTTCATTTTTAGTTGTAGCACTTCTTTAAGCATTTTTTGTAAGGCTGGTCTAGTAGTGATGAATTCCCTCAACTTCTGCTTGTCTGGGAAGGTTTTTATTTCTCCCTCATTTCTGAAGGATGGCTTTGCTAGATAAAGTATTCTTGCCTGACAGTTTTTTTCTTTCAGGACTATGAATATCATCCTATTCTTTCCTGGCAAACAAGGTTTTAGTTGACAAATCTGCTTATAGTCTAATGGGGTTTCCCTTAAATGTGACTTGATGTTTAATCTTGCAGATTTTAGAATTCTGCTTGTCTTGACTTTTGACAGTTTGATTATTACGTGCCTTGGAGAGGATCTTTTTGTGTTTAGTCTAATTGGAGACCTTTGAGCTTCCTAAATCTGAATGTCTGTAGCTCTCCTAATACTTGAGGAATTTTGAACTATTTTTCATTAAATATTGTTTCTGTTCCTTTCTCCATTTTTCTCCCTCTGAAACTCCTATATTTGAAGATTTATTTGCTTAATGGTATCCCATAAATCTCGTAAGCTATTCTCTTTTTTCCTCTGACTGGGCAATTTGGAAAGATCTGCCTTCAGTCTAGAAATTCTCCCTTCTTCTTGATCTAGTGTGTTGTTGAAGTTCCCAGTTATATTTTTTATTTCATTCATTGAATTCTTCAGCTCTGGTATTTGTGTCTTGTTCTTTATTATGATATCTGTCTCTGTTAAGTTTCTCATTCACATCATGAATTATTTTCTTGATTTCATCAAATCGTCTGTGTTTTCTTATATCTTGTTGAGTTCCCTTAAGATCATTATTTGAAATTCCTTTACAGGCATTTTGTAGCTGTCCTTTTCTTTGGCATCATCATTGGTGACTATTGTGTTCCCTTGGGGGTGCCATGTTTCCTTGCTTTTTCATGTTCCTTGTGTCCTTATGTTGATGTCTGTGCATCTAATGGAGTTGTTTCTTACCCCAGTTTTATGGAGTATATTACAGAGAAATGACTTTTTCCTGGATGTGGATCCTAGGGTGTCTATTGGATATGTTACATTGGCTTAGGTTTAGGGTGAACTGAATAGTGTAATCTCTGTGCAGTTTCTTTGGTTGTAATCCTTTTCAGTGATGTCTGCAAATGCTTCAGTGGCCTCACCTGTGGGAGTTTTTGCCAATGCTGGCTCTGTTTTGCTGGGTCAGAGGTTGCAGGCTGGTTGTTGGACCAGGCAAGTGTGGGTGCAGAGGGCCAACTGGTTGTTTGGTAGTCTCTCTGAGGCACAGAGTTGCTGTCAGGCCATGCATAGGCATGCAGCTCTGAGGTGGTTTCTCCAAGTGGATGCATTGCCTGACTAGCTTTTGGGCTGGATACAAATGTACCTGGGTGCAGGGAGAGGGGGGTGAAGCATCTCTGTGAAGGCTTGTCAAAGGAGTGGATGCCACTTCCTGGCCAGGAGCTGGCATGTGTGGGTGCAGCAGGGCCAGGTGGCTCTATGGAAGCATGCTGGAGGAGGCAAAACCACGACTTTGTCTGTTGTTAAGCAGAGAGCAGGCATACACAGGTGCAGCTGTGAAGGACTGCTAGATCAGCTATTGAACCTGGAGCAGACCTATAATGGTGCTACAGTGCCCAGCAGCTCTGTGGATGGCCTCCAGCAGGAGGTGGAGCTGCTGCCCAACCCAGTGTCCAGCAGGGGGCAGGAGTGCAACAGGGCCTGACAGCTTCATGGAGGCCTGTCAGTTGTCTAGCCTGGACCAGGCCTACAAGGGTACACTCAGGCTTGGCAGCTCTGCAGAGGCCTGCCTTGTAGAGGTAAAGCCTCTGCCCAGTTGCTCTTGGTCATAGAGTAATTGTACACTAGTGCAGGAGGGCCCAGCTGCTCTGTGGATGGCCATGAAGGGAGGCAGGGCTACCACTGGATTGGCTGTTGGGCCGGCATGGGCCCCTGTGGGCTCAGCAGGCCAATGGGTTGTGCAGGATAGGCACATGCTAATGTGGTGGACCACCACTTATTGGTAGCAGGTCTTTCTGTTCTCTTGGGGGCAGAGGGGGTGCCATGTGGATTAAGACACTGTGGTTTCAGTCTTTTGTCTGGCCTAGGCTCCTGGCACCTAGGGTCATGGTCTTGCTGGTGCCCATGTGAACATGGTAGAATGAAGGTGGAGTCTCAGGATGGAGGGAGTCAGTTTGCACTGGTTCCCATGGCAGGATGCAGTCTTGTAGTGGGTTTGGTTTTGTAAAGCTAGGGCTAGGGCTCACAGACCCCTCGAGTCTGTTACACAGACTGGGTCACAAACCCTCCACACGCAGGTCTATGAGCTAGGTAATAGAAAAAAGGTCTTGGGAGCCGTGGGTGAAAAATTAATAGGCTTTATTCAGAGCTAGGAGCAGCCGTCCTAGTGGCTTCTCTGAGGGTTCTGAGAAGCACTGTGGATCAGAGCTGTTAGTCCTTTATACTCAAATTCATAACCCAGGACACCTGGGTGCCCATACGCAATTACATTAAGTAGTTACAAGGAACACCTGAGGATATTTACAGCAAATTCTCAGCAAGATTCTTAACATCTGAAGAGCCCTGACTATTTTCCTATATTTTCCCAACAGGTTTCAATACAGCGTTTTGCCATAGCTGCTTAGCACGGGATGGTGGGGGTTGCTCTCCCTGGGCTTCTACTATGAAGCTGTGCAACTGCACAAACTCTGAGATACTCTCCAAACTGGGTTTGGGACTTGAGAGGACTGGGGGACTCTCTTGTGTCAGGGATTGCTGCTGTTTGTGGCAGCAGTGGGAACAGCTGCGTTTTTACAGCTTACTTTCTCTCTGCTTGACTCTGAGCCAGTCCCCTTCCAGGAGACAGTGAGGCAGAGCAGGATGACTTGCTCTGCTCTGTATGGTGCTGTCCTGATCTTCTGTGCTCCACAAAGATTTCATCACTCCCCTGGTGCTTTGCAGTATATTTCTTCAATCATTTCGATCTAAATAGAGTTGTTTATTTGTTGTTTTGGTCTCTTTGTGGGTAGTATGAGTACCAGACAACTGTAGTCAGCCGTCTTACTCTGCCATCTACCCAGTACATTCTTTTTTGTTGCTGCTGTTGGCATCTTTCACTCAGCATAATTATTTTGAGATTTATCCATGTTTTTTGTTGCATGTATCAATCTTTCATTCCTTTTTATTGCAGAGAAGTATTCCATTATATGGACATAGCACAATCTATTCATTTACCTGTTGATGGAAATTTGGTATTTTCTCCTCAGTTTTTGGCTATTACAAATAAAGGTGCTATGAAAGTTTGTATACAAGTCTTTGTTTAGATATATGCTTCATTTTTCATGTGTACAAGTAAAACAACTAGGTTAAGTGGTAGGTGTATTTTTAACTTTTTAAGAAACTTCCATTCTATTTTCCAAAGTGATTTGTATCATTTTACATTACCATCAGCAATACATCCTTGCCAACACTTGGTACAGTCTTTTTAGATTTAATACATTCTAGTCAATGTGTACTATCTCATTGTTGTTTTTAATTTGCATTTCACTAATGACTAATGATTTGGATATCTTTTCATATGTTTCTTTGCCATTCATGTACCTTCAGTGAAATGTTTACTGTTTTTGTTTTATTAATGGTACTTTTTTGAAGTGCAAAAGTTTTAATTTTGATGACATTCAATTTAAAAATTTTTTTGTTTGTAAATTGTGGTCATGGTGTCAGAGTCAACAGATCTTTGCCTAACCCAAAGTCATGAAGATTTTCTTCTATGTTCCCTTCTGTTTTGTAATTTCAGATCTTATATTTAGGTCCATTTTGCGATCCATTTTAGGTTAATTTTTGTGTGTGGTGTTACGTAAGGGCCTGAATCCATCATTTGCACTTGTGGAAAAGAATATCTTTTTTTCACTGAGTTGCTTTGGCACCTTTGTCAAAAATCAGTTGACCGTAAATATAAGTTTTTGGGTTTTTTTCCTGGAATATCAGTTCTGTTCTGTTGATCTGTAAGTCTTTGCTTATGTTAGTACGACACTGTCTTGATTACTGTAGCTTTATTGAAAATTTTGAAATCTGGGAGGGTGTTAGTCCTCCAATTTGTTCCTTTTCAAAAATGTTTTTCCTCTTCTTAATTATTTGTGTTTTTATATAAATTTTAGGATCAGTTTCTCAGTTTCTGTGGGAAAAAACCCCAAGCCAAAAAACAAACGAAGTTGGATTTTGATTGGGATTATGTTGAATCTGTAGATCAGTTTGGGGACAATTGCCATCTTTACAGTAGTGACTCTTCCAATCCATGAGCATGAAATGTTTCTCTTCTTCCACCTTCTTTTATTTCTCTAGTAATGTTTTATAGTTTCAGTATATAAGCATTATACTCCTTTTGTTAAATTTATTCCCAAGTATTTTATATTTACACTAATGTGAATGGAATTATTTTTCTAATTTCATTTTTTGGATTGTTCATTGCTAGTATATGGAAATACAATTAATTTTTGTATGTTGATATTGTATCCTTTTACCTTGATGAATTATTAATTCTAGTAGTAGTTGAGTGGATTCTTTAGGATTTTCACCATAGTGGATTTTGTCCACTACAAGTAAAGGTATTTTTACCTCTCCCTTTTCAATCTGGATGCCTTTTCTTTTTCTTGCTTCGCTGCACTGATTAGAACCTCCAGTACAATGCCAAATAGCAGTGGCAAGAACAGGTGTACTTGCATTGTTCCAGGTCTTAAGGAAAAAGCATTCAGTCTTTCATGATTAAGTATGATGTTAGTTACAGGTTTTTGTAGGTGCCCTTTATCAGGTTGAGAAAGTTCCCTTCTAGTTCACTGAGAGATTTTATCATGGATTTTGTCAAATGCCCTTCTGTGTCTCTTGAGATTATCATGTAGGCTTTTTCCTTTATTAACATATAAGTCATTAACTTATTTTTGAATATTAAAGCATCTTGCATTCCTGGAATAAAAAGTTGCTTGGTCATGGTGTGTAATCCTCTCCATATGTTGCTGGTTTTTGCTGATGATTTTTGTGTCTATATTCATGAAGTAAATTGGTCTCAATATTTCTTTTCATGTAATTAATGTCTTTGTCTGGCTTTGGTACCAGGGTAATACAGGCCTCATAGAATAAGTTGGAAAATATTTCCTCCTCTGTTTTATGGAAGAATTTGTGAAGGATTGATATTATTTCTTCTTTAAATATTCATAGAATTAACCAGTGAAGCCATCTGCACCTGCACCTTCTTTAAAAAATAAAGAACATGTTTTTTATAATTAAGCACATATTTATTATTTTTAGTTGTCTTCATTATTTTGTGTATATTTAGATTTCCCTCTGATGACATTTTCCTTCTGTTTGAAAGGCTTCCTTTAACATTTTTATAGTATAGGTCTGCTAGTGATTAATGCATTCCTATCTTAATATCTGTGAATATGATATGTAATTTTTCTGTTTTTCAGATTTCTCTGTCATGGATTTTCTACCATTGATTTCTATCCTTTGATTAGGATGTTTATTTTCTTTCTGTTTCTTGTGTTTGGGCTTTTTTGAGCTTCTTGGATCTATGGATTTTATATCAAGTTTGGAAAAATTTCAACCATTTCCTCAAATATTTTTTCTGACTCCTCCCCAACCTCCTCTGGGGACTCAAATTAGTAAATTAGTCTGTTTGACGTTGTATCACAGTTTACTGATGTTTTGTTCATTTTTTTTCAGTCTTTTTTCTTATTTCATTTTATATAGGTTATATAGATTATGTTGCGATATTTACTAGTATTTCCTTATATCTCCTTTGTTGTCTAATCTGCTGGTAATCCTGTCCAGTATATTTTTTATCTCTAGAAGTTTGATTTAACTCTTCTTTATATCTTCCATATATCTATTAAACATGCTTAGTCTTTCCTCTATTTTTTTTAAATATAGGGAATATAGTTATGATAACTCTTTTAATGTCCTTTTCTATGAATTCCATCATCTGTGTCATTTCTTGGTCTGTTTCTAATAATTGATTTTGATCCTAATCATGGATTTTAATTTTCTGCTTCTTTGTTTTCCTGGTAATTTGATTGGATTCTATACATTGTGAATTTTATCTTTTTGGTTGCTGGAAATTTTTATATTCCTATAAATAGCCCTAAGCTTTGATCTGGGATACAGCTTAGTTACTTGGAAATGGTATGACCTTATTGTGGCTTGCTTTTAAACTTTGTTAAGCAGGACCGGTAAGCCTTCACTTACCTTTTGTCCCACTGCTTAGGCAGTATCCTTCTGAGTACTTTCTTGATTCCCCTTGAATTATAAGGTTTTCTGCTCTGGTGGATAGAAACACAAGATTTTCCCGGCTCTTTGTGAGCTGCTGGGATTATTCCACTCCTCTTGTGTGGTTTTTTTCTCAGCCTCTGGTAATTACTTCACATGCATGTGCTGATCAGTACTTAGCTGAAGACTTGAAAAGAATGCTCTGCAGATCTCCGGAGCTCTCTCTTTGAAGCACTCTCTTATATTGTGCTCTAACCTGTGAATTCTATCCTCGGCAGACTCCCTGGACCCCTAGCTCTGTTTCCTCAACAAAGGGGGTCAGCTGGGTTCTGACTGGGTTCCCCCTCCCTGTGCTGTGGCCTGGATACTCTCTCTAGGCAATAAACTTGGAGCAATCAGAGTTCTCCTCATTTGTTTTTTCTTTCTCAGGAATCATTGTCATGCCCCACCTGGTGTCCCATATATTTTGTTGTCTCATATATTTTGTCCAGTTTTTTAAATTATGTTGGTCAGGAAGGTAAATTTGGTCTCTCATTTCACTTTGGCCATATGGAAATCCTGAAATTGATTCTTCATCCAGCGTTAGAATGATATTTTCCAAGGCAAAAATCTCTCCATAATCTGGGTCCTTTTGTACCTTGTTAGACTTAGGTCATAAGTTTTCTTTCACTGATTCTATTCTGGCTTTACTCCTTTTCTTTTTCTCAAACATACTGAAAATCTTGCATTTATGCTCATTATTCCATCTCCCTGCAGTGTGCTTACTCCCTTCACAGGTCTAACCATTTGTATCTTTAGCTTATTTATCACATCCTTACTAGGGACTTTACTGACCAAACTATCTGAAACACAACCTCCAACACAAGATATTGCATCATGTGCTCTTACAGTACCTGTGATTATCTTTTGTATTTGTTTACTTCTTTATCCATTGTACCTATTAATGGTTAGTTGTTTATTATCTTTCTTCAATAGAATATGAGGAATAGAATAGAATAATAGAATAGGGTTTTTTTGCATCATTTCTCTCTGTCATTTCTATAAATAATAATTCTTCCCAGCATTCAGTCCTCCAGTCAGATGTCACCTACTTGATTTTTTCTCAAGCAGAAGAATTTCTTCTTTCTGTTTATTATAGTAGCACTTGACTATAGGATAACATTTACAAATTTGTAATTTTTTTCCTTCTTCTTCTATACTATAAATTTATTCTTGGCAATAACTATTATACATTTCTCTGTTGTCCAGATCTCTTAGTGAGTGATTCTCCTGAGTCAGAATGCTTAAGATCCCTTTTAAAAAATGATGATTTACATTTATAGCATGCTTTGTAACTTACAAAGTGCTTTTACACACTTTTACATTTATTCTCCTATTTGGAGTAGTACATATTTCTCTGGTGTTAATGACATATATTATTACATAATATAGATAATGTCTTTTGGTATAACAAAATAGCATTATTCTGCCGGAAACACCAGTAAGACCATTAATGAGAAACAATGTAGGATCATGAGCTGTGAACATTCATGGACAAAACATTACTCTCTCTCTAATACCAAACTGAGTTATTTTGTCTCTGTCCCCAACACATGGCATAGTGCCTAGAACACAGTAGGTGCTCGTTAAATATTTGATATATAACTTAAAAAATAAAATTAGAAATCAATCAGAGTTTTGAAAGTGTGTGTGTTTCTTTTCTAAATTTCTTTGGTACCTCCAACCTTTGGAACAACCCATTCTCAAATAAATTTGTAGGTAGTAACTGGCAATAAAATAAAAAACATCTTGATTTCTAGTTATTTTCTAGCATAGCTTTGATTCTTGTCACAAGTTAGACTTAACCTAGAATTATTTCTGCATTAGAAGGGAACTTACAAGTTATCTAATTCACCTAATTAATTTTCATCTAATTCATCTTATCTCTTGACTTATTACATACACATTTATGTCTATGTTGTTCTTCCTTGGGAACTTTGGAGTTTTTATATCCTTGTAAGGTTGAGAGAAATATCTCTTACAGTGTTCTCATAACTATTTGATTTGATGTTTTAACACTGGGGATAATTTTTCTCTGCACAGTCTTCAAAATATTTTTCTCTGGTTAAATGGAATAGCAGTTACATACATTGGTTGTCTAGGTTGTTTGCTAGACTTTGTTACAGAAGACATATTATAAGTTGTTCATTTTTTTTTTCTGTTAATATAATAGTAAATTGAACCATGCACTAATTTTTAATGTTGAAATACAAAACTGAGTGTAGGTTACTTTTATGTCCAGTAAATCATTAGAAGAGTATATTAGACAATTTTTCACCCAAAGCAATACTATTTATTTAAATATAAATATAAAAATGTAGTCTACGTAAATGTTAGTAGCTACTTAATATGTTCTCTAAGAATTTAACTTTAAAGTGTTTCTGAATGAAAATGATTTGTGCTTTTCTTGAGAAGTATGTTTTTATTTATCCCAAAGACCAGGAAATGGGAATTTCCTTACTAAAAGACCGGCTGTAATTATGGGTGAAGATTGTGGAAGCATGGATGAAAGAAGACAGTCAGACTTCATTCCAGAAAAACAATCATTGCAACATATTTGGAGAGAAAATGGAAAAGAGGTTTCAAATTATCTTGAAGATGTGAACCAGCCATCTCCTAGCCTTCTGTCAGAGAATTGTGACTGTTTCGTTAGTCAAAATGTGACAAATTTATTAAACATAGATCAACAAAGGATAAAGGAAACCTTTGACAGGTGTGGTTATGATAGTATGAGAAATATTTGTGTAGTCACTAGTTCTGGTAAAAATCATTCCACTGATGGATGCATTGGAAGCATTTTCACAGATCCAGAGTTAACTTTTAGTAATTCTACTTTTAATAAAACAAGTTATCCAGAAGAGTGTCAGCCAAACAAGAGCTATCAGAAAGAGAACAACAATAATGAAAGAAATAATCTTAGTACATCTTTTGAGAAGGATTGTTGCCCAACCAGCTCTGGCAAAAAAGGTTGGTGTTATACATGGAAAATAATCTATTCTATTTTGTTTGTTTTCAGTTTCAGTATATATATATATATTTGTAGTGTTTACACACATCCACACACATTTATTTGTGTGTGCGTGTGTGTGTATGCGTGTGTGCACGCATGTGTGTGCGTGTGCGTGTGCGTGTGTGCACGCATGTGTGTGCGTGTGTGTGTGCGTGTGTGTGTGTGTGTGTGTGTGTTTAGAGGAACATGAAACCAAAAATAGAATGACTTTTTGTTATATGACTTTGTGGGCCCATGATTTCTCCCTGTACGTGTCATGCTAATGTGCTTTTGAATTAAAAATTTTTAATTCAATGCATACTTTTACTTTTCAAGGAAAACTTGAAAATGATTATCAGGAAAAGACACCACAGAAAAATATCCAGATATATCCAGTGACCTATATGTAAATTTTTAGGTAAATCTGGGAAATGCAAATCAGGATCTAGTATAATGCATGTTGAAGGTTGAACAGATGCAAAGTGTGTTAAGCATATTGCTGTCTGAGGGTGGGCAACCTGGTCTTAAAGAAGCTTTACTGGTTGTAACAATCTTGATAATATCACCCTAGTTAAGAGTATATTGCTCATATTTGTCAACTCAACCCCAAAATACCTTTTTATCTGAATATTAGTATTGATTAGATTTGAGAAAACTGACATACATGTTCAGGAAACTCATATACCCACCGGATTGTCAATTTATTAATTTACAGTAAGAAATAGAAGGGTCATATGTATAGGAATGTTTACTGGCATGAAAAGCACATTTTTATACTTTCAGGCAACTCTCCATGGGAAGATTGCTTGGTTAGTATGAAATCAGAATAGGCAGTAATAGAATTCAAATGCTAGTGGCATCTATCAGCAGTTTATGGGACAGTGTATGTTCTAGGGGTAGAGCACTCTCCTCATTGCCAACATTTACCACTGAGACTCCCTGTGTTCTCTATGTTCAAGATTACCATCTCTTTCACCCCATCATTGACATTTTTTTTTTCCTCTGAGAAAATAGTCAGACTGCACCAGATTTTACTTCATTTTCTGGCTGCTGGTGTACAAAATGTTCTGTATTTAAGGTGACTTTTAATTTCATCCACTGTGGTTTATATTTAATTTATTCCGTGGTGTTTTGGAGCTGCCTTACTGGCAAGTTTAGGAAATTAAAGAAAACTTTATTTTAGCTAGTAGTTTATGAATAGTTCTAACTTTCTTAAAAATTGTAATATCTTTGTGATTCAAAATCATGAACCAGAATACATTTTTATTCTGGAAGTGATTTCTTATGGAAAAAATATTTAACATATCTTGGTAAAAAGAACACATAGATGCCATTTTTATGGGATTGGAACATACAAATTAATTAAAACATAGACTCAAACTCATTTTATAAAATTAACAAATAAGGTTCTTTGTTGTTACATATCCAAATATCCAGATACTTGTGAGTGAAAAACAGCATGTTAGTGTTGAGTTTTAAAATGTACGTTATGAAAGTGATTTAAAACATGGTTCTTAAAACTGTCTGCAGATCCACATTACTGATTTTAAACTATAGGATTCCAAGTTTGGCCCACACATAATAAGTAGACTCCTTGGCATGGAGCTCATGATTCATTATGTTTTATTTTATTTTTTAAAATTTTTTGGTGGTTGGCTGGTATGGGGGATCCAAATCCTTGACCTTGATATTATAACACTGCACTCTAACCAACTGAGCTAACCAGCCAGCCCCTGATTCTTTACATTTTAAAAAGCTTCCCATATGTAATTCTGATCAGAAGCCAAGCTTGGAAACCATAATTTAGAACAATAATTTTTGGTGGGAATAATGTAAACTTTAATATTGTCTTATTTATAACCATTAGGGGTAATATCCATTTGGAAAAATTGCATTCTAAGCAATCATGGGACGTTGGACTTGGTGAGGTAAAGCACATTCTCTTATTTTTCCAATTAAGTTGGTTTGTATCATATAACATTTTAATATTTACAATTTACTTTGATTTAAGGTTAGATTTTATTCACAAATTTCTTTTTTGGAGGGCTCTTTTTTTTTTCCCCCTTATATTTTCTTATTCTGGGAAAATTCCAGCTTAGATCTAGAAATAAAAACACTTTCAGAAAACTGTAATGTGCTTTATTTGAGACAAACCAATCTAGATATGTTTTAAATGCTTTTTATAAGTACTGTAAAACTTCTTCCAAGATGAAAATGCTGTAGGTTTCAAAGCACTACTGGTGAACATGGTTATATATTTAAGAATACTGAAACATCTATAAATATTGGTTATTTAATAACCATTCCTCATAATAAGAGTGTAATTGTTACAATAGTGCCAGGAGCTTTTTGTACTTTATCTGTAGTCTACAAGAGTCTGATCCTATAAAATCTTCACAGCAAAAGACACTGAAGTTTAGGAGGTTAAATACCTCGTTCAAAGTCACACACTTGAGCCAGGATTCAAACTATTGTCTTATCTGACTCGATATTTTCAACTATACTTTCTCTTTTTTCTTCAATAAATAAGGATTGGGTATATATTATGAATTCATTTAATATAATATACATTTGTTGAGTATCTCTTGTATGCTAGACATGGGGGATAAAATGGTGAAAAAAACAAAGACTTGGTTCTCATAAAGATTACATTCTTTTTATGCACTAGACTCTGCAAGGTACCATGATGAAAGGACATGGAACCTGTCTTTAAGAAGCTTTTGTCTAGTCAACTGGATAAGGAAAATGTAGTATGTATACTCAATGGAATACTACTCTGTCATAAAAAAGAATGAAATTCTGCCATTCACAGCAACATGGATGACCTTAGAGAAAATTATGTTAAGTGAAATAAGCCAGGCACAGGAAGAGAAATACCACATGCTCTCAGTCATAAGTGGAAGTTTAAAAAGGAACAAAACAAAAAAAAAAAAAAGAAAGAAAGATACAACAATCACAACAATTCATTGGACTTTCAAAAGGAGAAAACAGAATTGCGGCTATCAGAGATGGGAAAGGGGGAGACGGAGAGGGAGTTAGCAAGAAATTAGTAAAGCACCACAAGAAGTGATTACACTGTGTAATGTCAAATATACTAATTATCCTGATTTGAACATTACATATTGCACACAGGTATTGATATTCAATACTGTATCCCACAGATATGTACAATCATTTATGCTTCAGTAAGAAAAGAAGCTTCTGTCTAGTAGCCAGACAGAAGCAGAGAAAATCTAGAGCATTTAGAAAATTGGAGCTTTTAGATAAATTGCTCTAATTGAAATTTATACTGTATGAAGGTCAATGGGAGCCTAGTAAAAGGCATATCTGTGTTTCATGGATAGTCAGTAGGAAGATATAATAGAAGGAATAACTTTTGAGCACAGTATCAAGTTCATCAAATGGACAAACTGGGAAGAAGGAACAACATAGAAACTAAGATGTGAGAGAGTATAGCTTGTTAGAAACTTTAGGTACCTTGTTTCATTCTAGTTATTGTTGCAGGTACTTATACAAGCTTCTTAAAGACAGGTTCTATGTACTTTCATCTCTGTACCTTGCAGTATAGTGCATAGCAATGGAATCTTCATGAGAACAAAGGCTTTGTTGTACAAGGGATGTGGAATGGCAAGAGATAATTCTGGAAAATATAAAGGGTCAGGTCATAAATGTATGATAAATAACAGTTTAATTTCCTACCACCAAAGAGAGATCCACTAAAACTTTTTTAGTAAAGGAGTTTTTAAAAGTTGACTCTGGAAACAATGAGGAAAGATTTCATAAGCAGAAAAACTCAAGAAAATAATTAAGGCTTGAGGTTGGGCAGTGGAAATAAAGATGGAAACAAGGGAAGAGAAGATTTAGACCTAGATTTTATAAGACTTGGTTAATGGTGATTAGTTAAAGGAGAAGGAAGAAATTGAGGAAGACCTGGATTTGTGATTTGGGCAAATGGGTAGTTGATGGGATGGTGCCATTTACTAAAATTGAAAACATAGGAAGTGGCAGAAAAAGTTAACTGTACACTAGAATTCATGTACCGTCTTTTATAAATTCAAGCTGCTACTGTAAAATGGCTTCCCATCCAAGGAACATACTTCCTAATTGTCCATCCATGTATATATGGCCATATGGTTAAATCTCACTAATGAAATGTTAGCAGGAGGTCACAGCTTGTAAGAAGTGGGAATTCCTTTTCCTTGCTATCTTTTTTCTGATGACTAAATGGTAATGAGGCTCAAAGGGATGGTAGAGCCACAAGATGGAAAGGACTGGACCTCTGAATCACTACATGGAAGAAAATTTTCTGCTTATCAGGAATACCCGCTTTAGATTATTGCATGAGAGAGAGAAATACTTGTATTTGAGCATTATACATTTTGTGATTTTTTGTTTGTTTGTTTGTTTTACAACACCTAGCATTACTCTGACTGATTCAGAGGAGGAGTAGATTTCTGAGAGAAGATGAGTCAAGTTTGACCTGTTGAGCTTGATTGAGGGTCTTCTGAAAAACCCATCATCTATGTGAAGATGTATAGGAGCCATTTATATATATATACAGGGCTTGAGGTCAGAAGAGATTTTTAATCTTTAATGGATATGTGGTAATTGAATACATCTATCTATATGATTCTTAAGAGAAAGTGTATAGAATAGGAACAAAAGTTTACAGATTCCTGAGAAGCCACAACATTGAGACTGGAGGTTGTGTAGTAGAAGAGAAGCCAGGAAAAGGGAATGAGCTACTTGAGAGGTTTGAGGAATATTGGAAGAATGGTGTCACAGGGAAGAAAAAAGGAGAGACTTTCAAGGAGAGAAATATGGTCAATAATGTTGGATGTTGTCCTGTTACTCTTTTAAAGAGCTTATGTTTTCCCAGATATGAATAATGTAAATTTATCCTCCCAAAAAAGGAATTACAAGAGGTTAGAATACTAAACAAACAAACTCTATTTCACTACATCTGTGTCTAGGAAGCTGGCAGCTTGAATGTGGCTCGAGCTAGTAAGAAAAGAAAACTAAGCCCATTGATGGAGCCTGAAGGGGATCAGATGCTATGAGATCTTTGGGTAGAGTAGGTGCAGAGCTTTTAATTTGTGATGTCTGGCCACGGCCAAAGATGCAGTGGAACCCTGGCTAAAATCTTGGATTCTACCAGAGAGACCAAGGCAAGAATCACCATAGGAGAGGAGGAAGGGGTAGAAGCAGAAGGAGGACTGCGCTGCACCCGCCCACTGGTTAGTTAAAACAGGTAGATTCTATTGAGGAAGAATTAATGAAGAGACAGAAGAGCTCAAACAAACAAGCAAACAAAACAAAGCAACTAAGAAACAGTGGAAATTAAGAAACACTTTGGGTGTGAAAAAAAAAATGAAAATAAATTTAAAATTACATAAAGTGATGGAAACTAAAACCAATGGTGTGTCCTATAGAAAATTGTACCTTTAAGAGCTTTTATTCTTAAAAAGTAAATAAGTAAATGACTGATAATCAACTTAAGAAGTTAGAAAAGGCATAACAGAAAAAATGCCCAAATTGCCTTAATACCTTTGTCCGTTTTCAACTGTATTTACTATGATTACTTGAAACCTTTCCTTTTTGTCAGTAATTCATCTCTTACCAATTGTCTATTCTGTTGCTTGCTGTTTCTTAACCAATTTAAATTTCAATTTTATTGTTCACCACAGGCTAACTTTTCTTTGTTGCTTAAAATAATCTTTGTAGAATTAAAGTAACGTAAAAGAAAAGTACTATAAAATGAATTGGTAATGTTAATGGGGAAGATATAAGTGAACATTATTGTGTGTACCTGGGAATTGTTAAAATTTTGGTTTTCTTCTAGATTCTGATGGAAGAAGGAGGAATATGTTCCTTAAAAGACAGGCCAACATCTACTACAAAAATCTGTTAGTATAATTGTATAAGAGTGTATTAGTCCATTTCTGTTGCTTAAAACATAAACACTTGAAACTGGATAATTTATAAAGAAACAATATTTATTTTTTATAGTTTCAGAGGCTGGGAAGTCCAAAGTGCAGGGAACACATTTGGTGAGAGCCTTGTTGGTGGGTAATAACTCTTCACAGCAAAGCAGGGTGTCATATGGTAGATGAGAGAAGCAGAAAGAGAGAGACAGCCTAACCTCGTCACTGGTTCTCCTTTTAAAGCCACCAGAACCATGCCAATGACCACCATCAAACCATTAGTGGATCAATTCATCTACTAGGGTATGGTCCTGACAATCTAATCACCTCCTCAAGGCCCCACCTTTCAATTACCATATTAGGATTTCCCATCCTCTTAACATTTTCAAGGTAGTTATTAAGTTTTGGGAGGACATTCGATCCGCAGCAAAGTTAATTTTATTCTTTTTTTAAAAACTAACAGATAAAAATCAGTTAAATTTTAAGTGTTTTTAAAAAAGATTTTTGCCAGCAAATACATATTTCATAGCTATCTTAGAATATACTAGTAATGCAATAGACTCTTAAAAATTACTTTTATCCTTTATACATGATGAGTATATATAATGTATATGTATGGTTTAGCAAATAATAAAACATATCCTCGTACTCATTATGTAGCTTAAGAAATAATATGTAGTACTTTGAAAATCTCCTCAATTGCATTTCCTGTTCTGCCCCCTAGAGGTAATTATTATGCTGAATTTGTTTTTTTGTGATATCACACAAACTTACTTTTTCATTGCTTGATTTTGGACTTTCTGCATATAGAAACAAACTATATTTTTCTGCAACTTGCTTTTTTTCTACCCACTATTATATTTTGAGGTTCATCCACTTTGATACTTGTTGACCCTAGTACATTTCATTATTGTCTCACTGCTATACAACATTCTATTGTGTGAATGTATCACAATTGATGTATCTTCTAGCAAGGGATATTTAGGTTGTTTTGTATATTTTGCTATGATAAACAATGATACTTTGGCCATTCTTGACATTTATCCTGGCACACGTGTAAAAATTTCCCCTAAGATATATTTCTAGGAATAGAATTGCTAGTTCATATGATATGCACATCTTTACCTCCTCAAGATAGTGCAAAATTATTTTCCAAGTGGTTGTGCCAGTTTAAACTCCCATTAGCAAAGAGTAAGAGTCTTAGTTGTTACATATTTTCACCAACACTATGTCATTCTTTTATCATTGTTAGTAATCTGATATCTAATTATAGTTTTAATTTATAGTACCCTGGTTACTAAATAGGTTAATTAGCCATCCATGTTTCATCTGTGAAATGCTTTTCATGTCTTTTGCCCATGTTTCTATCTGAAAGTTTGGTTTTCCTTATGAGATGTATCTTCTACATATCTATATGTACATCCATATCTATATCTCCTACCTATCTAATTGCTTGCAGGCTTGTGTGTAGCAAATACTTTATATTTGAGTGGTCTTTTCATTTTTTACTGTTTTTTTTAATGGGCAAAAGTTTCATATTTATCTGGAACTTTTTAGATGTTCGGTGCTAGGATGGTTCTTCAGGTTATTAGTCTGCTAGGATACCTAGAAACCCTGTGCAAAAACTTTTTTCTTTTTGATTTAATTTAATTTTTTGACTAAATCATTAGCTTGGGTTCTGTCCCTATCCTCCCTGTCCTACTTCCTTTTGCCACATATGAGTGAACATTTTTTATTGGTTTATGGTTTAGCATTCCAATGTGTGCATTTTTTTCCCAAAAATAAAGCCTAAAAATAGATAAACACACACCTATGCATCTTAGTTCCCTGCCTTTCTTACTTTAAATGTAATATAGGGTATTGTATATACAAATTAAGTGAATTCATTTATTTAATAAAGTATCCTATAGGTTCCTCCATGTTAGTACTAGATATTTCTTCATTCTTTATTTATGACCATATAGTATTCATTATGTGCATGAACTATAGTCTATTTGATCATTGCCCTATTAATGGACAATTGGGCTGGTCCCAGTATCTTGTTCTTACAAATGTTGTAAGTAAGTAATGTTGTGCATACATTTCTTATTTATAGAGGTGCATTTTTCTGGTAATTTCTGCAAGTGAGATTGCTGAGTCAAAGGAGGGATACGGCCAAATTTGGTATTGGTAGATATGGCCAAATTTAAATTTTGATAGATATTGCCACATTCCCTGTTGCACCATTTGGCAGTATCACCAGCAATGTGCATTTTATTCCACAGCAACAGAGATTGGTCAAATGTAGGAATTTTTGTGAATCTGAGATAGAGATAGATTGATAGATATAGAGATTGTGGTCAAACGTAGGAATTTTTGTGAATCTGAGATATAGATAGATAGAAGTTTTAGTTTGCGCTTCTCTTTCTATGAGTGATGTTGAACATCTTTTAAAAAAGTTCAGTAGCTATTTGCATTTCTTTTTCTGTGAACTCTCCAGTCATGCCTTTTGACCAGTTGGGGCTTTGTCCTTTTTTTCTTGATTATTTAAGAGCTCTGTATATATTAAAGACATTTAGGTTTTGTGATATAAGTAGCAAATATTTTCTTCTAGTTTGATAATGGTTTTTGATTTGTTTTGTTTTTACTCTGCTTGTAGTGTCTCTTGCTTTACAAAAGTCTTAACATTTTTTATGTGGTTAAGTTTATCAAATTTTTTTATTATTCTGGGTTTAATTAGAAAGACTGTCTACATTCACAGGTTGTAAATGAATTCATCATGTTTTCTTCTAGTATTAGTATCATTTTATATGTTTACATTTAGCCCTTAATCCATTTGGATTTTATCGTGATTTAAGATGTGACGTATGTATCAATCCAAGTTTTAAAAAATACATATTTTTCCTAGGTATTTGCGATAGCACCATTTTTCTATACTAACTTTCCATACTTATTTGATCTGTCTGGGGGCTTTCTTGACTGTTCCATTGGTCTTTCCTAATCTTCATATGCCAACACCATACTTGTTGACTATTTTAAAGTATGTTTAATTTCTTGAACAGTTCCAGACTTCTTCGCACTTTTTAAAAGTCTCTTTTCTGGCTATTCTTATTTTTTCATATAAACTTTAAAATCAACTTGCCTAACTCTAAATGAAAAGTTTTAATTTTTATTAGGAATCTGTTAAATGTGTATATTGATTTAGTGTGAATTGTCATCCTAATGATGTTGAGTAGTCCTACGTAAGAGCAAGGGATGCCTTTCCATTAATTCAGTCTGATTTTGTATTTTTAGTAGTTACTTAAAATGCCTTTAAGTACTTTTACTCAAATAGATTCTGCATGTTTCTCATTAGATTTATCAGTAGGTATTTTTAAATTACAATTTTTTTTTTTGCTACTTTAGTGTAAGTATATATCCCATGCTTTTACATTAAGTTAAAATTCTGGATTTTGGAATTAGGTACATGTGTATTGTTTATTTCACCAAGAGATTTTTGGGGACGTAATTTTGGGGAATTAGTGGTTTGGAGAAGAGTGATCATTAGCATCTGTGGGAATGACTATTAATTTTTATTCATAGATTTTTTTTGTTATTGTAGCAAAAAAAAGTAACATAAAATTCACCCTCCCAACAATTTCCAAGTATACGGTGCAATATTATCAACCACACACACATTGTTGTGCAACAGATCCCCAGAATCCCACCCCATCCTGCCTCTACACCCACCAAACAACCTACCTTCCACTCTCCCTAGCCCCTGGCAGCCACCATTTTACTTTCTGTTTCTATGAGTTCAACTACTTTTGATACCTCATATAAGTGGAATCATGCAGTATTTGTTCTTTTGTGACTGTCTTGTTTCACTTAGCATAATGTCCTCAAGATTCATCCACATTGCACCATATAGCAAAACTTTCTATTTTTTAATGCCGAATAATATTCCGTTGTGTGTATACACCATCTTTTCTTTATCCGTTCAACCATTGATGGACACTGAGGTTGCTTCCACGTCTTGGCTATTGTGAATAATGCTGCAAAGAACATGAGTATGCAAATATCTCATTTTTAATTCTTTTGGATATATTTGCAGAAGTAGAACTGCTGTATTATAATGGTAGTTCTATTTTTTAATTTTTTGAGGCACCTCCATATTGTTTTCCATAATGACTGCAACATTTTACATTTCCACTAACAGTACAGAGGGGTTCCAATTTTTTTACATCTTCTCCAACATTTACTATTTTCTATTCTTTTTGATAGTGCCCATCATAACAGGTGTGAGGTGATATCTCATTGTGATATAGATCTTTTAAAAAGGTGAATTTTACTAATAGATATTGTGGTTTGGACTGTCTTGGCATTCCTGTAATTAATCCCCACAAGTCATGATATATTATGATTCTGTTTGCTATTCTATTTTGTTCTATTCTACTTTTTAAATTTAATACCTTATTAAGATTTTTGAATTGATTTCATAAGTGAGATTTTTCTGTGCAGACTGTATGTGTGTGTACAATATTTATCAGACTTTGATATTAATGTTATACCAGACTCACAAAAATTTTAAAAGCTGCATACTTGAAAACTTGCAAAAATTGAATCTATTTGAAAGCTTTCTTGAAATTTGAAAATCTTGCCTCTTCTCTATCCTATTTTACTCCTTTATTGCAATCCTCATAACATCATATTTAAATTAGAGGTGATCTCCAACTGACCTTCTTTCATCTAGTCTTACCCTATTTTAATCCGTCCTTAGATAGATGCCTTTGTGGACAATCTAAAATGTAACATCCTTTAATATTTAGGTTTGCCCTTGCACATTCTTTTTCATCTTTCTTATATGCTATTTTTTTATTTCGTCTCTCTGGAAAATGTTTACTCATCATTTGAAACCTACTCTCTATACTTGTGTTTTCTTTATAATTCTTCACCAAATCTCTCTTTCCCTATAGCTCGTGATACCTAGCTCTCTACTACTTTTGTAGCTTTTATGACTTCTGTTGTCACATCTTATTTTGTGACTTTTTTTTTAAAATTTATGTCTTTCTGTACTACAGCATTTTGAACACTTTGAGGGTTCTGGCCATGTATTCCTAATAATTATCACAGTGCCTTATGTAAAGTAGTTACTCAATAAGTGTTGAGTTTAATTTACATTTCGATCGGCATATTCTTTCCTGTACTGTTAAAGGTAAGACATTCATTCAACAGACATTTTTCTTCCCTCCTGATGACTGTGGGTTTACAGTTTCCACGGACTGAAGAACCTTACTGGGGGGAAATGCCTTTAGATTATGTTGTTGATAACAATATCCTACCCTTTGTTTTTCTGTGTTCTGCTTTCTGCTGTCAGAGAGAACCTAATGTGTAGGGTATAAATTTCATCCTAGATGATGAAATAAGGGGTATCAGAGTTTTGCTAAGTTCTCTCTGCCTTTCAACTGGCTGAGGTTAGATTTGTTACAGAGAGCATCAGTCCTGACCCAAGATACAAATAGATAGTACTCATGGTTTATTGCATATAGGAGGGCATGTATGTGATTTGGTATGTGTTGTTGTTCCACATTCCATTGACTTTTGCTTTTCTTGATAGCAAACCCATTTTCATAAACAAAGGGACAGAAGTGTTGACGCTACTGTTGCTCCATAGTGTTTATGCATGGTAGAGGGTTATGAACTACTTCCCAGGCCCATTTTTAAACTCTACTTACAATCATAAGATAACATACTAAGCAGATAATGAAAGTGTATCATACTGGATGCCTTGAATAGATTTTTAAAATACACTTTTGATTGCACAAAGGTGTTTCTTTTATTAGATTAGCAAATATATGATTCCTTGGTTCTTCACAAACTTGCAGGTTGACACTTTATTTCCTCATAAAAAATGGTTTGTATATGGGAAAAATCAATCCAATTTTCTTTATTCTTCCCTTATGTTATGTACCCTTATTTTACGTGTAGATACAAATCTTTTAAGGATAGAATAAACCTATATATTCTGTCAGAAATGCAGGGTACCAAGTATCTAAACTTTTCACTAATTTTGGCACACTTTAAATTGTTGTATGTTATGTTAGCTAAACTTATTTTACCACCAAATATCTTCTGCCTGTGTATATTTTGTAGAGTATTAATAAATACCTTTCTTCATGAACTGAACCTTTATTTTCAGATCTTGATTCTTCACAGAGTAGTCAGTCTACCAGTTACTCTCCAAGGCCAACAGATAGTTGTTTCAGTTCTAGTTCAGAGATGGTAAGTTATGCTTTTTTTTTACTTATTAATATATGCTATATTTATTTAGAATTGTTTTTCTAATTGTTCAATTTTATATTTTGAAAAAATAGTTGAGTCAATTAGTAGTGGAAATAAGATTAATGTAAACAAAAAAGTTAAAAATAGTAAAATAAAAAATATAAATAAATATCACTCATTCACATTTATAAAAATAATAAATGTATTCACTGTTATTTACAAAAGTCCCTTTTATTTATACATATAAATATATACACACATTTATATATATATGCACACAATATATATGTCATACAAAATACATAGTGTATGTGTGTATATATATGTAAAATATAGATAAAGTTATATTTCTTTTAAAGGGCTTTTTAAAAGAATCCATTCACAGTAATTGGAAACATAAAACAACAAAGAATACATTCAAAAAGAGAGTCTCAAGGCTTATATGCAGAAAACTGTAAAATGTTACTAAAGACTAAAATCTAAATAACTGAAGTGACGTATTCTGAGCGGGAAAGCTGCATTTCTGATAAATCACATGTTTGAATGGAATTGTTCTTCATTGACTCTTTTATCTTCATTCCTTTTGTCTCCAATTTGCCATCCAAACTGCTCTTGCTAAGGACACCAGTAACTTCTGTGTTACCAAGTTCACTTCACTGGATGCTTTTTGGGGTTTATCTTATAAGACTTCCTAACATTGGTAGAAATAATTATTTTATTTTTTTGAAACATTTTCATCTCTTTGCTTGGTTTCCATCATACCTCTTTGAATGATACTTTTTGCCTTTGCTCGCTTCTCCTCTACCCTTTGCCGTATAAAAATGTTGTAATGCTTAGGGTGTGATACAGAGCATTCTTCTTCTGTTAACCTAAACCCTGGACTCCTCTAAACATTGGATGATGTTATACACCCCAATTACTTTATATACTATCCAGATGATGACAGTTTTGGACTTTATGACTTTAGCGCTGATCCTTATTTAGATGTTCATTTTCCTGTTGGACATATCTTCTTGGATTTTTCACAGAAATCTCCGTTTCTTCATATCTGAAACTGAATACCCCCTGGTCTTCTCCCCAGATCAGATTTTCTGATATTTCCCATTTCAGTAGATACCTTTTCTGTTCATCCAGGTGTTCGCATCAGACACATAGTAGTTAACTTTGTCATTTCTTTCTCTGTCTCTCCTACCTTCTTCAACCACATTCATTTCATCACTTTATCCTGTCAGTTCTGCCTCCAAAAAAAATTTGAAAACTTATTTATCTTAATTTTTGGCATGAATACCCTACTCTAACCCATCATCTTGTTCTTCAGTATTGTGGTTGTTTTGTAAGAGATCTTTATACTTTTATTCTTGCTCGACTTTCTTCTCTAGTTAGCAACCATCATAATCTTCTGAAAACATAAATTGAATCGTGTCATTTCCTTGTGTAACTATTTGATAAATTCCTATTTTACTTTACTATCTAAATTCCTTACAATGGCCACTGGCCCACTGTGATCTAGCAAACATCTCAAGTTTCTTCTAGTATTCCCCTTCCTCACCCTGTTCCACACATGCCAACATTTCACTTTCCTTAGCTTGTCATTCTCTCTTCTGCTTCAGGGATTTTATTCATTCTCTTTCCTGTACTGTACCACTTATTCAGCCTTTAGGTCTCAGCTTAAATATGTCGCTTGTTCAAAAAGTCCCTCCCTCGCTCCCCAATCTAAAGTAGGCCTCTCAGTTATGCTCTCAAAGTGCCTCATATGTGTTCTTCATAGCACTTTTCTCAATTTGTGATTGTATGTGCTGCGTATGATTATTTGACTAATGTCACTTCTCCCCATTAGAATGAGTGCACCAAGAAGGCAGCAGCCTTATTCATTCACATTGTAGATTCTAAATAAACATTTGTTTCTTGAATAAATGAATGCATTGAGCTTGCTTTCTCCAATTTGTGCTAAGCCAGTTTTAATGCTATATCTTGTGCTTGCTTTTGCTATTTCAGTGCCAATCAGGTTTTTTGTGTTAACTTTGTTCTTTTTTTTACCTTGAATAATCAATACTTTTATGTAAGATTTTCATAAAAAGAATATTTTTATTAGTTCAGTAATTAAAATAATTTTTTTTGAGGTTGAAAAATTCAACCTTAGTAACTTGAAATCTAGACCTATTAAAAAAGTTTGGCTTTTTAGATAACAGTTGTGATACGAGTATACTTCAGGAAATTTGTGGAAAAATAGAATTAAAAGATAATACAAATCTTTCCATGAGCTTTTTGATATAACCTTGAACTTATTGCTATTTAACTTTTCTTTTGTCTATTTGATTTCCTGTTAGCTGATACTCTCCTTAAGTTATCTCCTTTGATATGTTATGTCTTTCATTGGACTGGACCCATAAAAGGTGTATAATGGATATTTTTTACTTAAGGAATCACTGAATGAATGATAGAACAAGTTTTATGTGTTAGCTGTTCCTTTCAAAGGTATTACTTTTGCTCCACTCTTTTTAACAACTTTAACAACTCGAAGTTTAACACAGAATATCATTTCTTCTGTGTGAAATGGTAGGGGGATGTTGTAGACTATGATTATAGTGACCAATGAAAAACAAAATTCCCTTTCTCTTTTTTAGCTCTTTTGCATTTTTATTACAAGGATAATTATTATTGTTCTTGCTGTTTTAAAATCCATAACCTTCCAGGAGGTGTGGCAGATTATTGTTTGAAGACTCTTTGATGGTATACCTGCTTTGATTAGTAAACCAAAGTCCGTTCTGTGTTTAGAAATTTCCTATAATATGAATTTTAAGAATGTCTGCTTTGAAATAATTGAATGAATTTTTTTAATTTAAGCATTATTTACAGAAAAATTATTTAATTTCTTTTAGCCATCTGAAGATGAAGATCAAATACCACAGCAAATTGAAGATTCAAATAGGATATCCATCAAAACCAAAGAAACAACTAATAATTTTTATCTAGAAAGGATGACAAAAGTTTCAGGTGATAGAATTGTTAAAAACAGTGCCAAAACTCATAAACAGAAAGAGAATGTTCACCAGCTCTCAGTGAAAAATAATACAGATCATTTTCGACAGTCTCAATACGATTCAGCCCATATATTGCGAAACAAAGCCAATAATAACTGTATTCTGCAGGTTGCAAGATGTGATGTAGGGGTACAAACAGAGAGTGAACCTGTAATGGAAGAAAAATTAGATGCTGCCATACAGTGTGATATAATTTCGAAATGTACATGTAGAAAATGATGGGTCTTCTCCTTGCAGTATTAAAAGGTGCAGTGAAAATATGAAGGCAGATACCACTGGAGGGCAGGAAATCCTTAAGAACAACTGATAGTCTAAAATCTCTGCCTCAGATGTAGCATTTACCTTGACATTGGAAGGCAATAGTAAATATTCGTAATTTCATTAACATAGTAAGGAATGAGAAAATGTAGCTAAGTCTAAGGTAAAAGTATATATAGGGTATACTTATGGTTCACTTTAAAGCAGTTTAGTACTATTAATTTATGTATTGAATTTTTATATAGGTGTTTCTTTAATAGCTTTGGTATATCTTCAAGTTTTTAGAAAATAATATATTTGTATATATATTTACTCTCTGTCATTCTTATAGTGATTATTCATTATATTATAATGATATGCTGTTATGTATGTGTTAAAGATATGTTTAATTGCTTCCTTCCTGGCATTTATTTCAAAATTTAGTGTAGTTGTATCTTCCAGCAAAATGTTTTCTTCCAAGTTTTAAGGCAGAAAATAATACCAAATAATATCTAGTATGTTTTATGTACTCATTATAAGAATTTTGTTAGCTACTTCTCTTTAATATTATACCCCCATTGAAAAACTTTGGCATTAATTTTTAGATGAAATATATCTTCTATATTGTTTGGGTAACATTTTTTAAATTGGTTCTTGTATTAATTCAAAGGAAAATGTTTTTAGGATTAAAAATGTTTTGATGCTTTTCTAAAATAATTGTTTGAAATTGCAAGAAATGATTTATGTTATTAATTTTAATGTTGCAAGGATTATTTTCATAAATATTACATCAGGATTTCTCATTTCTAAAATACAGGCTTTGTTTTTAATATAATATTTTTTGTCAAGATTTTAGATGTTGGTACTCTAAAATTGTAACCTGTTTGGATATACTGCAGTGCGCCACAGAGGGCAATCTGATATCTAAATGAACCAAAAATAAAGTTGTTAGGGGTTTCTGTGCCTTTAAAGGAAAGGATAACTAGATACTGCATTTTTATATACAAACATATCACTCAATAGTTTGTTACAGAGGTGATTTGAGGCATAACAATTTAGAAACACCAACAGCTAATGTTTAAATAGTAGCAATCTTCAGATTCTTAGCTAGCTTTAGGAAGTTAATTTTGCTGCTTCAGAGAGAGCACAATGAGCCCCCAATCATCTCATGAAAGGGAATATAATTATATGATGTACATTAATAGTTTTCAAATGGCCAAGTTTTTACTGTGATATTAAATGAAGGGTATTCCATTGTGGGTCGATTATCCTGGTCATTTTTTTTTTTAAATAAAAATATGGCATAGCAGTGAAAGCTTATACATGGAGAGGTTCTATACTGATGATATCATAATAAGATTGAGTTGTGAAACTTACGTTAGTTTCATATATCAAACTTTTTTTTCCAAATACAAATCAAAATCTATCAATATTGAAAGCACATTAATTACAGAAGTCCACACCTAGTTCTGTTTTTATCAACATCATAATGTAGCACTTAAGCTCAGTAAGATGAAGAAGAATTTCAGGGCTTTTTTAATGCAGTGGCCACACAGTGAGAGCAAAGTTAGGTACACAGTAGTAAAGAATTTAATATTGCCCCAAAAGAGTTCCAGCCTTTGCCCTTGCCTTCTGGTAGGTAACCTCTCAGCCTTTAGAATGTCATACCTGATGAGTGTCTTTGTTTGCTAAGGAACCTTGGGCCAAGCCAGATAGTAACGGCGTGATTTTAGGGTGGAGACGAGTCAAACTATATCGGATTGACTTTCTAAGGGTCTGGAAACAGAGTTCAGTCACCTAGACAGTCAGCCATGCCACTGTGATGGAGCCCCATTAAAGACACTGGACACCACCACTGAGGTGCGCTTCTGTGATTAGCAATACTCTATTGTCACAATCACTGTCGAGAATGTAATACTGTTCATGACTGTACAGGAGATGATGACTAGAAGCTCCACATTTGTTACTTTCTTAGACTCTGACCTATTTGTATTTTCCCTTGGCTGACTTTAATCTGTATGCTTTTTCTGTAATAAACCATAACTCTGAGTATAATATCTTTCAGTGCATTCTGTGAGTCCTAGTGAATTATCAGATCTGAGGGTGGTCTTGGAACCGCAGAACTTGCAATTGGTGCCAGAAGTAGGGTTTTGTGGACTTTTGTCTAACTTCTCCATTGCCAACTCCTTAGGTGCCTTAAGGAGATAAATATATTTGGAATGGAAAGGGAGTTTGGATTTACAAAATAATATATCTCATGTAATAGATTATAACATATTTCTCAAAATACATTACTGGTTTAGATTTTCTCTTGGTGAAACCATCTGATGAAAATATTTTTAAAAAATCAGTTGAAGTAAGTATAGTTTTTATTCCATACTTGCAATTTAAGGTTTATAAAACAAAGTAAATTCAGACAAATATGTGTCTCACTCCTGTGGGAACTAAAAAAGTTGATCTTATAGAAGTAGAGAGTAGAATAGTAGTTAATAGAGGCTGGGAAGGGGAGGAGAAAGGGGATAGGGAAAGGGTGGCTAATAGGTAATACAGTTAGATAAGAATAAGTTCTAGTGTTCAATAGCACAGTAGGGTAACTGTAGTTAACAATTTATTGCATATTACAAAATAGCTAGAAGAGAAGATTTGGAATGTTCCCAACAGAAAGAAATGATAAATGTTTTTTATCCCAATTACCCTGATTTGATTTGATCATTACACATTGCATACATGTATCAAAATATCACATGTACCCCATAAATATGTACAATTATATCAATTAAAAAAATGAAAAAAAGAAAAAAGTAAATCTTAGCTAAGTTCTATTCACATGAAATAAAATGGAAACAATGATTCTGCACACATTTGTAATGTGAACCACCAATCACAGTGATTTCAAATAAGACTGTGTACATTCAGTAATAGCCTATGCTATACAACACTGAGCTGGAGTTTGTGTTTAATCAGATTTGTGAAACAGTGCATTGTTTTGGTCAGCAGTAACTGCTCTAGGAAGTTGCCATCTGTAAAAAGATGAGACTATCTCATGTAATTTACTTTTATAGCACCTATAACTATTATAATTTATTTGTAATAGGTTTCTTGGTTAATGTTTATTTTCCCCCATGACACCATAGCACTGTAGCAAATGCTGTCAGCGACCTGCTTACATTGCCTTGGTAAGTCTCATTTTCATACATGCCAGCCTGATTTCCGACAGCCAGCACCTGTGACTCAATTCCTGATGGGTTTCTCTAGGTTGAAGACACCTCTTCTGCAGGCAGGCTGGAAGTACCAGAGAATTAGTACTGTTTGAGAGCAGTCTTTTAAAATGATAACTGGTGGGAGTTAATGGATAAATACTCCAGTTCTCTTGCCTCTTTGGCAGGATAATCTCTCGGAAGTGTGTTCTACACCACTGCTTACTCAAAATGTGGTCTACTGACCATTAGTAAACATTATCCTTGGCTGGGAGCTGGTTAGAAATACAAATTCTTAGAACCCATGTCAAAACTTCTGAATTAGAATCTCAGGGAATCTGTTTAAACAGTTGATGTTTAATTCACTCTAAAATTGGAAAAACACTGTTCTTCCAGAGCTCCTCAGGAGTAGCTTAAGTTGCTCACAATGGTAACTTGCTTAATAACAAACTCTTCATTACCTTCCCTCCTTTCCTGGCTCATTTCCCACTTCCATACCAGCATTTCTTGGGATCACACTCCAAACAAACTAATATGCATTTGAATCTTTGCCTCATAGTTTGCTTTTGGAGCAAGTCAAATGGATGAATTGTTTTTATACGTGTAACTCAGATGTTAACAGTGCTAATTTTTCTGGTTTTATAATTCTCTAGTTTCAGATATCCATTTCTACCACCTGCTGAAAACTTAATACATGGGTCTAGAAGCATATTAGATACAGGCAAAAAGAGAATTAGTGAAACAAAATACACATCAGGATAAATGATCCAGAATGCAGGAGAGAAAAAGAAATAGAAAATAGGAAAAAGTATTAAACAATAAGGAGGACAGAGTAAAAGGTTCAACATTTATTTAATTGAAGTACCAACAGTATAGGAGAGAGAGAATGGGACAGGGGCATGATACAAAGAGATAATGGCTAAGAATTTTCCAGAATTGATCAGTCATACTAATCCACAGATTAAGGAAGGCCAACAATTTCCAAGTAGGATAAGAAATGTAAAATATATTTCTAGAATAAGAAACATATTCTAGACCCAGCATAATATAATATGGCAGAGCCTTAAAGTCAAATGAGTATCCTGAAAGCAGCTGAGTAGAAAAAAAAAATGACTTTTATAGAAAGGACAGCTACAGTGTCAGATGACTTCTTAATAGCAATAATGGAAACCAAATGACAGTATAATAATACCTTCCAAATACTGATAGAAAATAATTGTCTTCTTAAAATTGTGTTTCCAGTGCTATAGCTGTAGCAATGTTTAAAATCACAAAACTAGCCACTACTAGCATTAAGGAACCACTTTTGCAGGATTTGGTGATTTATATTTAAGGGTTTTTTTTATTATATATAGAGAGGGGGAAAGGTCATTCCTGATTTTCTCACTGTTTTGTCTTCAACCCATATGCTTAACTATTTTTCCATTTCTTATATTTCTTCCGGTTTTCTTCTTAATGACTTTGTAGCACTTAAAATTGTTTTAGCCATAGGCATTTCTTTTATTTTTGAAGTGTTGTTTCTGTTGGTCTGCAGTGTGTTTTTCTTTGTTGCTCAAGTGATATCACATGTTCTTCCATTTCTTTCAAAATGCTTTATTTCAAGCTTCTCTTCAATACTTAGAGCTTTCCTTTTACATGCACTGCTTGGCGTTTTTGAATCAAGACACTGAGACATGTCTGGCATGTTGAATGACTATCAATATGTGTATATTACATATATCATAACAATATATATAGCATATGATATATAATTACATAATTATTACACATAAATATCCACAAATGTGAAAGAACAGCAGCAAAACACAACCTCATAAGATAATACAGTGAATCAAGGTAGCTGGTAGGTGTTTGAGGTCTGTCTGTGTGTATTTCTATGTGGCTTTCTTCAGATGGGTGCAGTTTTGTGTTTACCTACTGCTCCTTATGGCCACAATTGCTCATCAGCCAATGTGAAATTTGCATTATGTGCAATTTGTTCTCTAATATGTCAATTATGTGGGAACAAATTTGCCTTTTCAAAACAAGTGTTCCAGCAAAACTGTATTTTTTCCCAGCTTATTATCTTTTAATTTTCTTAATGGTGTCTTTTGAAGGGCAAAAGTTTTAAATTTTGATAAAATTTATTTTTTATTTTTAAATTGATTGTGGTCACAATAGTTTTCTCCTGTGTTTCCTTTTAGACTTTTTGTATTTTTATTTCATTCACTTAGGTCTGTGATTCATTTCCAGCTAGTTTCGTGTGTGTATATATAATGAAAGGTTATAAGTTGTTTTTTCATTTTGTTTTGATTTGTTTTTGCATGCAGTTATCTACTTGTTCCAGTATTATTTGTTGAAAAGACTCTTTCCCCATTAAGTTAACTTTGCTCTTTTGTACAAAATCAGTTGGCCATGGATGTGTGGGTTTGAACTCTGTATTCTGTTCTACTGATCTACGTATCTCTTCTTAGACCAATATCACGATTATATTTATAGCAAGTTTTAAAATCACATCGTGTTACTATCTGTTCTTTTAAAAAATTGTTTTGGCTAGTCTAGGTTGTTTGCATTTCCTTATATATTTTGGCTTCAGCTTGTCAATTTCTTTAAAAAAAAAAAAAAAAAAAACAGCCTGGTTGGATTTTGATAGGGATTGTGTTGAATCTCTACATTAACTTGGGGAGAGAACTGACATCTTTTTACAGTCAATGAATATTCTATATATCTTAATTTATTTAGGTTTTCTTTATTTCTTATAGCAATGTTTTGCATAGACAAAACATTTGTTTCATGAGCGAAATAAATGTTATTTTAAGTCACTAAGTTTTGAGGGGTTTGTTAACGATAGCAGGTAATCGAAACACATTTTGGTACCTGGAAGTGAGGTGCTGCCATAACAAAAACCTAAAACATGTGGCTTTGGAATTGAGTGGCAGGTTGAAGCTGGATGAATCTTGAGAAGGTTGTTAAGCTCTAAGGGCCTTGAAAAGACTGTTAGCATTAACCTTATGGTCCTTGAGATAGCTCATAGGGAGGGCTAAAAGGAAATTGTGGATAATGTTATTAAAAGTTGGAATAATGGGGATATTTATTATGTAGCGGCAGAAAGTTAAGCAACACTATCACCTGTGGTAATGTGGAAAGTAGAACTGGGGGGAAATATAACTAGAAAATTAACTAAGGATATTCCAAGGAGAATGTTGAAGATGCCACCTGGCTCCTAGCTGCCTATAATAAAATGCATAATAAAAAGATGAGAGTGTAAAGCAACAGAAAGAACTTTTTATATACAAAGGAGCCAGGACTTGCTGAGATCAAAAATAAATCTTTCTTATTCTAGCCTCTTCAAATGCTAAAATTAAGAAAAGGGTTTTGGATGATGGTCAAATCCAGGTCACTGTCAGGAAATAGGGAATAAAGATGATGCTGAGTACTGAGCAGAAATGAGATGTCCCTGTTAGCCCTGCTCAGATTTCATATTTATTGCTGAGGGTGTTACTGTACAACCCTTTGTAAAGATTTGAGGTGGTATCTCAAACAGATAAATATCTCTAAGGATCTTAAAGGGCATGCATTGCAGATTGTCTCTGCTAAACAATAGGGCTTTTAAGAATGTCAAGAGTGCTTTCCTGTAGGAACCTTACAGGAAACCAAAGGTGGAGAAGGGCTTATCTTGATCAATTTTGTGGTAATTTTTGTCTAATGGGGTGGACATTAATATGATTTATAGGAGACCAACAAAGTTTTAAGAGAAGCGTATTCACAGAAACCCTGCCAGCTTGGACTAAAAGTGACAGAGACAGTACAACATAAAAACAGGTTTTGGGACTTCTGAATACTACTGGCATGAAGCAGGCTGAGAAAACTTCTTAGCTGAAACATCAGCATTTTTTAATAGAAAAAGCTGATTCGGGGCAGAACTGTGAGCTCAGGGTTGAGCTAACACCTATGGGCATGCTACACAGCATTCGCAGACAGCAGGCATGAGTCAAAGAACCAACAGTGTGTGCCTGCCTGGATTTCAGAATTGTTATGGACTAGTGACTCCTGTTTCCTCTCTTCTCCTCCTCCCCCCTTTTTAATGGGAAAGTCTATAGTAGTTATCCTATGCCTCTTTCACCATTGTATATTGGTGTATAGATGACATATAACTTGTTTCTTTAGTTCACTAGGTCTTTAGCTTGAGAATAGCTGTACTTCATGAGCTATAGTTGATAAGTGGCATTGGAGGAGTCTCATCCACATCTGGATGAGATCCTGGACTTTAAGCCTATTCCTGATGCCATAATAGGGGGTGCAGTTGTCTAGGGAAGTAAAGAGTGCATTTTGCATTTGGAAGGAATATAAATAATTTGTACCCAAAGGGTATGTTTGCAATTTCTTTAACACTCCTTCCACAAAACGTGAAGTCTAATTGCCCTTCCCTTGTTATAGGGAAGCTTTAGTGACTTGCTTCTAACAAACAGAATGAGGCAGAAGTAATGTTGCATGACTTCCAAGGCTATGTCATAAAAGTTAATATAATTTCCAGCTCTCTCTCCCTCTCTCTCTCTTTCTCTCCCTCCCCCTCCTTCTCCCTTCTTCCCTCTTTCTCTTTCTCTCTTTGAGGACAAATTCCTTTGGTGTCCTGAGCTACCATTTCCTTTGAGAAATGCATATTTAGCTCCTTTGCCCATTTTTTAATTGGGTTATTTGTTTTTGTACTGTTAACTTTTTTAGTACTTGTATATTCTGGATATTAATCCTTTGTCAGATGCATAATTTACATATATTTTCTTCCACTCTATAGGTTGTCTTTTCACTCTGTTAATTTCTTTTTCTCCTGTGCAGAAGCTTTTTAGTTTGATATAATCCCATTTGTTTATTTTTCCATTTGTTATCTGTGCTTTTGGGGTCATACTCATAAAGTCTTTGCCCAGTCCTATTCTGTTTCCTGAAGTGTTCCCCCTATGTTTTCTTTCAAGAGTTTTATAGTTTCAGGTCTTATATTTAAGTCTTTAATCAATTTTGAGTTGCTTTTGGAATATGATGAGAGGTATGGGTCTAGTTTCACTCTTCTAAGTATGCATGTCCAGTTTTCCTAGCACCACGTATTGAAGAGTCAGTCTTTTCCTCAGTATATGTTCTTGTTGCCTTTGTTGAAGATCAATTGGCTGTTAAGTATGTGCGCTGATTTCTGGGTTTTCGTTTCTGTTCCATTGGTCTGTGTATCTGTTTTTATGTCAGTACCATGCTGTTTTGGTTACTATAGTTTTGTAGTATAATTTTTTAAAATATTTAATTTATTTATTTTTAAATTTATCAATATACAATGTAGTTGATTTTCATGTCCCTTTACTAATTCCTCCTTTTCTCAACTCAGGTAGTGTTATGCCTCTGGCTTTATTTATTTATTTATTTATTTATTTATTTATTTATTTGCTCAGGATTGCTTTGGCTATTTGGGGTCTTTTGTTGTTCCATATGAATGTTAGTATTATTTTTTCTATTTCTATGAAGAATGTCATTGGTAATTTCATGGGGATTCCACTCAATCTATAGATCACTGTGGGTAGTATGGACAGTTTTACAATGTTAATTCTTCCCATCAAAGAGCATGGGAAGAAGATCTTTCCACCTTTTTATGTCCTCTTTAATTTCTTTGAGAAGTGTTTTGTAGTTCTCATTGTATAGATCTTTAATCTCCTTGGTTAAATTGTTTCCTAGGTATTTTATTTTTTGGCAACTATTGTAAATGGGCTTGCTTTCTTGATTTTTTTTTCCTTCTGGTTCATTATTAGAATAGAAAAATGCTACTGATTTTAATGTGTTGATATTGTATCCTGAAACTTTACTGAAATCATTTATCAACTCTAAGAGTTTTTTTGTAGTCTTTAAGCATTTCTATGTGTAGGATGGTGTTGTCTGCAAGCAGGGACAATTTGACTTTGTCTTTGCTAGTCTGGATGCCCTTTATTTCTTTCTCTTGCCTCATTGTTCTGGCTAGTACTTCCAAGACTATGTTAAATAGGAGTAGTGAGAGTGGGCATCCTTGTCTTGTTCCTGTTCTTAAGGGAAAAGCTTTCATTTTTTTCCCCCATTCAAGATGGCATTGGCACTGAGTTTGTCATATATGGATTTAATTGTGTTGAGATACTTTCCTTCTGTACCCAATTTGCTGGAAGTCTTTATCATGAAAGGATGTTGAATTTTGTCAAATGATTTTTCTTTGTCTATTGACATAATTATATGGTTTTTGTCCTTGATTTTATTGATGTCATGTATCACATTTATTTACTTGCATATGTTGAATCACCACCCTTGCATCTCTGGGATGAATCCCACTTGCTTATGGTGTATAATTTTTTTGGTGTGATGGTGTATTCTGTTTGGTAATATTTTGCTGATGATTTTTGTGTCTATGTTCAGAAGAGAGCTTGGCCTGTAATTTTCTTTTTTTGTTGTTGTATCTCTGGTTTTGGTATCAAGGTGGGTGATGCTGGCCTGATAGAATGAGTTTTGGAGAATGGCCTCTGTTTGAATTTTCTGAAATAGTTATAATTGGTATTAATTCCTCTTTAAGGGTTTGAAAGAATTCAGCAGCAAAGCCATCAGGCCCTGTGCTTTTCTTTATTGGGAGAATACTGATTGCTGTTTCAGTCTTGTTCCTTGTTATTGGTCTCATCAGATTTTCTGTCTTCTTGGTTCAGTCTCAGTAGTTTGTATGTGTCCAGAATTTTATCCATTTCCTCCAGTTTTTTAAATGTGTTGGCATGTAGTTATTTATAATAATCTCTAATGATTCTTCAAATTTCTGTGGTATCCATTTTAATGTCTTCTTTTTCATTTCTGATTTTTGTTATTTGGGTCTTCTCTCTTCTTTTTTTAGTTAGTCTAGTTAATGGTTTGTCTATTTTGTTTATCTTCTTGAACAATGAACTTTTTATTTCATTAATCTTTTGTATCTTTTTTTGTTTGTTTCTATTTCACTTTTGGAGTTCGATCATTCTTGTTTTTCTCATTCTTTGAGGTGTAGCATTAGGTTATTTATTTGAGATAATTCTTTTGATGTAAGCATTTATTGCAATAAACTTCTCTCAGTACTGCTTCTGGAGTATTTCATAAGTTATTGTATGATATGTCTTTATTTTCATTAGTTTCATGAATTTTTTTATTTCTTGTTTAATTTCTTTTAGGACCCACAAGTCATTCAGGAGCATGTTGTTTAGTTTCCATGTATCTGCATAGCTTCCAGAGTTTTGCTTGTTACTGTTTTCTAGTTTTAATCCATTGTGGTCTGAAAAGATACTTGAAATGATTTCATCTTTTAAAAATTTGCTGAATCCTGAACAAAAAAAATAAAGCCAGAGGCAAAACTCTACCTGACTTCAAATTATACTACAAAGCTATTGTAACCAAAACAGGATGATAGTGGTATAAAAATAGACATTTAGACCACTGGAGTAAAATTGAGAACCCAGAAATCACCCCTCAGGCTTATAGCCATCTGATATTAGACAAAGGCAACAAAAATCTACATTGGGGAAATGGCTGCTTCTTCAACAAGTGGTGCTGGGAAAACTGGATATCCATATGCAGAAGAATGAAACTAGATATTCATCTCTCACCATACACTAAAATCAACTCAAAACGGATTAAAGACTTGAAACTGTAAAGTTACTAAGGGAAAATATAGGTGAAACACTTCAGCAACTGGGTCTGGGCACAGGCTTTATGAACATGAGCCTGAAAGCACAAGCAGCAAAAGAAAAAAATAAATGGGACTATATCAAACTAAAATGCTTCTGCACAGCAAAGGAAACAATCAACAGAGTGAAATGACAACCTACAGAGTGGGAGAAATTTTTTGTTAACTATGCATCTGACAAGGGATTAAGATCCATAGTATACAAGGAACTCAAGCAATTATACAGTAAAAAAAATCAAATAACCCAATTAAATGGGCAAAGGAGCTGAATAGGCATTTTCCAAAGGAAGACAAATGGCCAACAGATACATGAAAAAATGTTCAACATCACTAGTCATCAGGGAAATGAAAATTAAAACTACATTGAGATACCACCTCACCCCAGTTAGATTGGCTATAATCAAAAAGATGGAGAATAACAAATACTGGCAAGGGTGTGGAGAGAAGGGAACACTCCTACACTGTTGGGGGGACTGTAAATTAGTATAAGCCACTATGGAGAACAGTATGGATTTTCTCAAACAACTACAGATAGATACTCTGTATGATCCAGCAGTCGCTCTTCTGGGTATATACACAGAGGAATGGAAATCATCATGTTGAAGGGATACCTGCACTCCCATGTTCATCGCAGCTATGTTTGCAATAGCCAAGACATGGAACCAACCTAAATGTCCATCGATGGATGTTTGGATAAGGAAACTGTGGAATATATACACCATGGAATATTACTGTGCCATAAAAAAGAATGATATACTCCCATTTGCAACAACATGGGTGAACTTGGAGAAGCTTATGTTGAGTGAAATAAGCAAAGCCCAGAGGGATAAATACTGCATGTGCTCACTCATATGTGAGAGCTAGGAGAGAAAGAATGAGGGAAAGAAAGACCATAGTGGTGTGTTGGTCTTACAGAGGGAGCGAATATTCCTAGGGTTACAAAGTGGAGTGGGGGGGAGGGGGAGGGAAGTTGGGGGATAATTGGGTGGGGGACACGGAGTACAAAAGTAATTTCTGGTAATGGGTATGCTGCCAGTGTGAATCTGGCTCTCACATCATGGGTACAAGGGGTGACAATTAGCTTTGAATCTCATGAATATTCATAAAAATAAAAAAATTTAAATTTAAAATATAAAAATAAATAAATAAAAATTTGCTGAGACTTGATTTGTGACCTAACATGTGGTCTATGTTGGAGAATGTTCCATGTGCTGATGACAAGAATGTATATTCTGTATTTGTTGGGTGAAATGTTCTGTAGATATCTGCCAGATCCATTTGGTCTAAAGTGTAGTTTAAATCCTGTGTTTCTTTGTTGATTTATTGCCTAGATGATCTCTCCAATACTGAGAGAGGGGTGTTCAGGTCCCCAACTGTTATCTTACTGGGGTCTATCTTTTTTAGGTCTAATAATGTTTGCTTTATATATCTGGGTTCTCTGGTGTTGGGTACATACATATATATTTGTGATTGTTATGTCTTCTTGCCTGATAGATCTCTTTATCATTATGTAATGGCCTTTTTGCCTTTTTTATGGGTTTTAGTTTAAAGATATGCCATGCAAATGGAAATCAAAATCCTCTTCTGCCTGTTTTTGGTTTCCATATTCTTGGTATATCTTTTTCCATCCCATCACTGTTATTCTGTGTGTGTCTTTATAGGTGAGGTGAGTCTATTGAACACAGCATATAGTTAGGCCTAGCTTTTTAATCCAATCAGTCTGTGTCTTTTGATTGGGGAATTTAATCCATTTACATTTAGTGTTATTACTAAAGGGTATTGACATATTCCTGGTATATTGTCAATTTTCATTTGGGTGTTTTAAATATCTTTTTTCCTTTCTTCCCCTTTTAGTGTTTGTCTTCTGTGTTTGTCATTACATTGAGGTGGTTAGATAAAGTTTCTTTCTTTTTCTCATTTGCATTTTTGTTCTGCTAGAGGGTTTTGTTCTTTTTTGTGTATTTATGGCAGTGATTATTGTTTTTCAGATTCCAGATGCAGTGCTCTCTTGAGGATCTCTTATAGGACTCTTGTGTGGTGGTGAACTCCTGCAGTTTTTGTCTGTCTGGGAAGTACACTATTTCCCCTCATTTCTGAAGGATAGGCTTGCTGGGTATAGTATTTTTGGCTGGAATTTTTTTTAAAAAATGTGTTTTGAAGATCTCATCCCATTCTCTTGGCCTTTAGGATTTTTTTTTTTTTTTTGAGAAGTCTGGTGTTAGTCTGATGGGGACTGCCTTATAGGTGATTTGACACTTTTCTCTCGCTGTTTTTAAGATTCTGTCTTTGTCTTGAGCTTTTCCAGTTACACTATAATGTGTTTTGAAGAGGATATTTTTGGATGAATCTGTTTGGGGATCTTTGAGCCTCCTGGATCTGAAGGTGTGTGTCTCTTCCTATACCTAGGAAGTTTCCCGCTCTTATTTCATTGAATAGGTTTTCAATTCCTTTTCCTTTTTCCTCCCCTTCTGGAACACCCTTGATTCAGATGTTTGTGTGCTTTAGTTGTCTGCTAGCTCTCTTAGATTTTCTTCATTTCTTAAAAATTGTTTTTTCTATTTTTTCGTCTGCTCTGGGTTATTTTGGAAAGACCATCTTCAAGACCATCTTATTCCTTATGCTTGCTCTAACCTGCTGCTTAAGCTCTTGGTTGTGTTTTTTATTTCACTGAATGAATCCTTCAACTCCATGAGTTCTTCTGCATTCTTTTTAAAGACATTCATCTCTTCATACATTTCCTTCTTCATATCCTGGGTGCTTTTCCTCATTTTTGTGTCATCTAACTGAATCTTCTTGTATCTCATTGAGTTTCCTTATGATTACTGCTTGGAATTCCTTTTCAGTCATTTCAAGGGCTTCCTGCTCTATGAGGTTTGGTACTTGAGAATTATTATATTCCTTTGGTAGTATCGTATTTTCTCATTTTTTCATATTTCTAGTACGTCTATGTTGATGTCTGGTCATCTGGTAGAGCAGTTGCTTCTTTTGTTACTCTAGAGTGGTTTTTGAGGAGAGAGACATACTCCTGTAGATGTGTTTTATGTTGACCTTTGGGTGGAGTGTCATAATATTGGTTCCACGTAGACACCAAAGTGTAGTCTCCTTGTGGATACTTCAGCCATATTCAGTGTTGGAATAGCATGTAAGTGCCTTTGTGGCCTAGTCCCTGGGGCACTTAGTGATTTCTTGCTGAGGTTGGTGACACTATCTTGGTTTGTTCAGGATGTGGGCAAGCTCTTGAGTTCTTGGGAGAAGCACCTACATGCCCTGTTGCTCTTTGGCTGGGGTGGGTGACTCTGGCTAGCTCTCTGCAACTTTTATGGGTTCATTGGGGTATATGGGAGCTGTTCAGTTTGAATGGGTGTCCTGGGGGCATAGGGGGGGTTCTCTTTCCTCTTTTATACAGGCAGAGGCTTCTCCTGGGACTTTGCTTCCCCTGGTTGGGGTATAGGTTTGTGGTGAATGGGAATTTTCTTCCTTACTCGATTTGGATATCCGGGGTTTCCATACTCTTCGGGAGTTCTCTGTGTGTCTCTCCCCGGCTCAAGGCAGTCCCATGGGCTGCACACATACCTCCAATCCCCAGGTATGCTGCCATGGATGGCTGTGTAATTCCCCCCTGTGGGTTAGGCCATTGGGTCACAGGTCTGTGCTCGTTCACATCCTTCCCTGATCTCCACTGGTGACTGTCCTGTCTATGCTGATGAGTGGTCAGGGGACTGCCTATAAGATGGTGGTTGCTGCTGGGGTGCCAGCAAACTGCCCTTGTGGCTGCAGTTGCTGTGGTGGTTCTGGACTACTCTCATAGCAGCTGCAGGGAGTGCTGTGGCTGGTGAGGTCGCTAGACTCACTGCTGCTATCAGTTGGGTGGGGCGGGGTCACTTCCCAGGGTCAGCAAGGCCGCTGTGGCCCACTGCTGCTGTTATTTGGGTGGGATGGAGTTGCTCTGAGAGTCTTGTGATATGACTGATCCACCACGCTGCTTCCCTTGTAGCCCTCAGTCCATTGCAGCCCCACTCTCTTGTCCTGCATTCAGGCTACTTCCCCTCCCCCCCTTTTTTGAGGATTTCTATCGCTATGTTATTTATGAGGTAGAGAAAAGGTGAAAGCATAAAATCAGAGAGAAATTAATAGGGTAGCCCAAGAAACCATTTAGAAGCACTTGAAAAATCAAAGTGCAATAAGTATAAAAATATCTTTTTCCTGTCATAACCTAATGACAACTGACACTTTATTATGTTTGATATTAGTCAATTCTAATCCGTTTTTAATAATTAACTATGGGGAACTGCTTCGTCTTAGATAAGGTCAGATCCAAGGCTCATTATTTCCCTGAGCTGCTTTTACTTTGAAATAGCTTCATCTTAATTTATGGAAAGTGACACCCCCCCAAATTACTAAGTGGTATTTCCTAAATTATGTCATAATTGTTCTGAGTAATGATTTCTTTGTTCAGTACCCGTGAAGCAAAGTATTTTAGTATATACCTTAATCTAAGGGTCTTTTCTGAATTTCTGTATATCTTCAGATTTACTTCAGATTTACTGTATATCTTCACATATCATTGACACGTACTAAGTAGATTTGAAAAATGGGGTATTAAAAAGTCATCAAGTGAACATATTTCTGGTTCAATCATATTTTTATAACATGAAATAAAACAAGTGATTTATATAATTTTTTTCAGTGGTAAAATAGCTGATTAAATCATGGTATTTAATTGAGACCCAGGGTTGCTAGGCAGTTTATAACTAACTATGGGGTTGAGGGAGTGGTGCTACTATAGATTCTCTATTACGTGTCGTATGTATAGCTAGGTAGTGAGGTCAATGTTTATAGCCAGATCCATACAGCATTTTCCGACAACTAGTTATTTGAGGGAGATTTGCCAACTGCTAATGACAGACACGTTTCAAATGTCACCAGGATGACTATACGTATTCTTGAATATGTGGTCTAAACATATTAAAAGATCCTGCATGATGAAGAAAGTATGAGAAGTGTTTGTCAGAGTTCTTAATCTTTAAGTTCTCTTTCTGCTCTTTCAGTAAAAATGTATAGAGGACTTACTATGTGCAAATACCTAGAGGCTAGGGGAAATACAAATTAGTTGAGACAGCTCCTTTCTCAGTGAGTTTTGAATTTAACAGAGGATCCATTTCTTCAGCCATTTATTCAATAAACAATAGTGATTGAACTCTTACTGAGTGCAGGCACTGTGTAAGCAGTCCTCACTTACATTCGAAGAAAACAAGATAGACTGATCCCTAGTCTTCTAAAACTCATGGTCTAATAAGAGCTACCAAATAAAGAAAATAGAGAATATCATGATTAAATTTTTTTATAGAAATTGAGTTAAAATATATCACTTTTGGCTTCTGTGCTTAGGTTAGGCTTTTTTGAAGTTATACTTCCAAATATTATGTTAAATAAGAGGCTTTACTTATTTGGTGGCTGGCCAGTACAGGGATCCAAACCCTTGACCTTGGTGTTATAACACTGTGTTCTAACCAACTGAGCTAACTGCCCAGCCTCATGAACAGTTTTATTTAACAGGAGCAGACACCAAATGAAGTGGTATAGTTTACAAAAATGGTCATGATTCTCTACGCCTCTATATCACACCTGGTACAATGTGATGTTGCATTTCCTTCCTTCTAGCAGTAGAATCTGACTTGCTGTTGTTTTTATCAAAGCTTTTCCGCCATAGTATCCTAAAATTAGGCAAGCAGTGGGGGCTGCGGAGGGCCGGCTTCTGTGTTAGAACCCCTTTCTTGCTGTAATCCACTGCACTCTCTGTGTACTAAGGCTCAGTAGCCTTTTAATAAGCTAGCCCTGTATCAATGACAGCTTGTACACAAACAGGGCCTGGTGGTTCCAGCCCTGCTGCAGTCGTTGAGCACATCATGTGGTGGACGTAATTCCTACTGATGAGAGCCTCCTGTCTTGGCCTGTATCACAGCACTGACAGTTGCTGACCTAGCTGTTGGAGTAGGAGGCACAGGGGTGTGGTGTATGTCCTCGTACTGACTTTTGGCCTGGGAGAAGAACAGCATTTTGTATATGTTCCATTAAAGCAGCTCAGAACCACACACTAGATAATCAATGGCAAGTCTTTCACAACCTGGAAAATGCAGAAAGCAACCATTCCTATTTTTGTTTCTTATTAAATCTTGCACACATACGAAAGAGGTGGAATCTGTTTCTCCACCTCAGGTATTTGGATGGACACTGGGACTTGATTTTGCTGATAAAATCTAGCAGGTATATTGTTGTGCCAGTTCTGAGCCCAGGCCTCAAGAGGGCTTGCATGCTTGTGCTCTCTTTCTTAGAATCCTGCTCAGCTGCCATGAGTAAGCCTGGACCATATAGAAGAGAGATGGACAGTACCAGCTGAGGCCATTGTAGACAGCTGTCACACAGCCCCACTCAGCAGCTGACCTCATGCATTTGTGAGATCAGCAAGGACCACAAGAACTATCCACAAGGGTCCAGTCAAAATTGTCAACCCACCAAATCAGGAGCTAAATAAATATTTGTTGATTTAAGCCTCTACATTTTAGGTGGTTTGTTACACAGCAATAATAGCTGATATGCCAGTTAATCAAAATCTTCTTAATATTCTAGAGTTGAGGGAAGTAACACAGTTAACAAGTGGAAGTACATGTAGGAAAGAGTATTTTAATTACTAAGCCCTAATACCATTTGTTGACATATATATTTTTGGAAAATTTTTCAGCAAGCTAATTTAATTTCCTATGGTGAATTCCTATGGCAAATGTAGAGTTAGGGTTTACAATATGAAGACTATATTGCTTTCTAAAAAGGCTGTATCAAATTAATAGGACATAGGTATTCATTTTCACTAACACAGTGTGTTACAAATTTTTAGTGTTTTGGGGGGGCACTGTACTGGGTATAAGTGATATATTAAGGTTTTATTCAGTTGCATCTTGGGATCACTTGCAAGGATAATTTGTGGTCAGCAATATGAATTGGCCAGAGAGAATCAATGAGGCCCTAGGCTTTGTTGTAGTTAAAAAGGTAATATGGTGAGGAAGAAAGAATGGAGATTTGGAATCCAAACAACTGTATCTATTCAGAAAATATGATTTTCTTTCCATTTTTAGAAGGTTATTTTTTTTCTCACTTCCTCAAATTAAGAGATAATGTTAAAACTGTGCTGTTTAATGATTATTTTTGTGACAAAATTTAAACCAATTTTGATTCCTTAGAAAAGGAATTCTGATTTGTGTTGTCTAAATATATATTATAAAATTAAATGTAATATGCACAATCATTTCATGAACAAACACGCCCCTTCACATTCTTAAACATGTCCTCAATTTATAGAAAGCTCTAATAAAAGAGATCATTTCAGCTTTTCTTAAAATGTTTATATTCTTCTTGAAATGATTATTTTTCTACGCCTTCAGAATTTTCATTAAATTTATGTCTGCATTATTCTTTCATTCCAATTGGGAATGGGTCATGTCATTTCCTTTTTAAAAATAGCTTACGTGGGACCTACCATAATCCTGGGGACATACACGCATATGAGTAGATCCTAATCATCACATCAGAGAATATGAAGAGATTGTTATATCTCCATTTTCTTGAGGAGGATCAGTATTACTGAGGGGAGAAGAGTTTTAGTGTGCAGTTCATTTCATAGGGCTTGGGATATGGAGGGGTGCGGAGGTGGCAGTGAGTACAGTGACTATCAATGTTTTTTTGATTTGTGCTAAGCTGTATTGCTTTTTAAGAGCAAGTTCCTTTCTACACTTCAACATCCTTTTTTTTAAGGGAGAAATAGGTCGTGCAGTTGCCAGATACACCTACGTTATTAAGCATGTTGATAAGTGAACTCTAACATCTAACAGTTTGAGGGCTGCCCTATTGGCACCTTCAGGTTACCTAAGATTTCTGATTAAACCTCGGAAATTTGCTTATTTTTGGTTTCTAAAGGTACAGTTGTCTTGGAGCTCAGGGAATCCTCTGCCTGTGAACACCTCAGACCCTTGTTCAGTGTCTTCTGGTCATTTTCCCAGTAGTTACTCCTGGTAGTAAAAGGCTTTTTAAGCCATGTAAAAATGGTGTTGTGTTTACCTCAGCTGGAGTTGAAATTGAACTTTACAGAGTTGAGGAAACGTACTAGGTTTCCACTCTGGTATGTAAGGAGCTTGGACGTAATACTCTGTCCTAACAAGTAAAATGCTGAATAAGCTGAAAATCTGTAACTCTTCTGTACAAGAAGTGAGGTCACAGAGTAAACTGCTGCCCCTAAAATTGGAGAGACAGACAGGTGGATACAGAGAATCACAGTTTACCGGAGCAGAGACCGATGAGCAGAAACCTCCACAGAAACTGGTCTGGGTAGGAAAACCAAAAGCATAGTTGATGAATTGCTGAAGGCTCATTTTGGACAAGTTTGAATAAACAACTCTAAGGGGGACTAGTCATAGCAAGGCTCGAACACTACCCCACTCACTTTTTTGAGTTTTACTTGTGTGTTCTCTACCAAGTTGACAAGTGAAGATTGGAGAACAATCCCCACATGCTTCCAGTAAGGGGCGGGGCAAAGTAACCATTTTGAAATATACCAGAGCATTTTTTTTTTTAAAACAAGGCCTGCTCTCAAGAGAAACTAGAGAAACTGTTTTACAGGGAAGCCTTACCTATTGAGGTTTTAGCAGAGCCTGACTGACCTGGGGGAGGGGAGTACCCAGCTCCAGCCCCAAACTGTCCTGTCCCATCTAGGGAGAGAAAAAAACAAAGCACCAATGATGTTCACAGCCCAGGGGCACAGGCTCACTAAAAGACTGAGAGCTAATCATGGAACTACAGAGTGATTTCCCTCCCCCGACATCTTACCACTATATCACTAAAGGCCTATTAAGTTACTTTTTACCTAGGAATGGTAAATTAGTACAGCCATTATGGAAAATAGTATGGAGGTTTCTCAGACAACTACAGATAGAACTATCGTTATGACCCAGCAATCCCACTTCTAGGTATATACCCAATGGACTGGAAATCATCATGTTGAAGGGTCACGTGCACTCCCACGTCCATCGCAGCTCTGTTTACAATAGCCAAGATATGAAACCACCCTAAATGTCCATCAATGGACGACTGGATAAGGAAAATATGGTATATATACACAACGGAATACTACTCAGCCATAGAAAAGAATGAAATTCTGGCATTTGCAGCAACACAGATGAGCTTGGAGAAAACTATGTTAAGTGAAATAAGCCAGGCACAGAAAGAGAAATACTGCATGTCCTCACTCTAAGTGGGAGGGAGGAAAGAAAGGAAGAAAGAGAGAGAGAAATGAAAGAACCACAATAACACATAGAACTTTCAGAAGGAGAGAACAAACCTATGGTTACTAGAAGGGGAAAAGAGGGAGGGGGAGGGGGGTTACAGAGAAATTGGGTTAAGGATACAAAGAATAATTAAAATTTGTAGTGAAAATACTAATAATATTGATTCAATCCACATATTGTACACAAATACTGATAGTCAACTCTGCACCTCATAAAGTATAACCAATTATATTTCAGTTAAAAAATAAATTTAAAAAAGTTCTTTTTACCTAGTACATCATGTTTGGCTTTCAACAAAAAGTTACAAGGCATAACAAAAGGCAAAAAGAAACAGAGTAGGCATCAGAACCAGACTCAGATGATATGGAAAGGACATTGGAATGATCAGACTAGGACTTTAAAACAACAAGATTAACATGCTAAGGGCTTGAATGGAAAAAAGTGGACAACATGTAGGAACAAATGAGTGATGTAAGCAGAGAGATGGAAATTTTAAGAAGAATTAGAAATGCTAGAGATTAAAAACACTGTAACAGAAATGAAGAATGCCTTTGATAGATTCCTTAGTAGACTGGAAACAGCTCAGGAAAGAATCTCTGAGCTTCAGAACATGACAATAGAAATGTCCAAACTGAAAGGCAAAAAGAAAAAGGACTGAGGGGGGGAAAAACAGAACATAATATCCAAGAACTATGGGATAACTACAAAAGGTGTAACTATACATAATGGGAATGCCAGGAGGAGAAGAAAGAAAGGAACAGAAGAAATGAAGCAAAATTGACTAAAAATTTCCCCCAAATTAATGTCAACAAACTATAGACCTAGGAAACTCCGAGAACACCAAGCAGGATAAATGCCTAGAAAACTGCGCTAGGCATATCATATTCAAACTGCAGAAAATCAGTTCAAAAAAATCTTGAGAGCGCCAAAGGAGAAAACACTTCAGGCACAAAGATGAGAACTGCATCTGACTTCCTCTCAGAAACCATGCAGCATGAAAAGATGCAGTGAAATATTTAAATTGTTGAGAGAAAAAAACCACCAACCTAAAATTCTGTATCCTGAGAGGTTACCTTTAAAAGTGAAGGAGAAATCAGGACTTTCTCAGACAAACGAAAATTGAAGGGATTTGTTGCCAGTAGACCTGCCTTGCAAAAAATGTTTAAAGTTCTTCATAGAGAAGGTGCTGTGGATTGAATGTCTCCCAAACTCATTGAAACTTAATCCCCACTGTAACAGAGTTAAGAATGTGGGAAGTCTGATTATGGGATTTGAAAAGTAGGGCCTCTAAGAGGCGATTAGATAATAAGGACCACGCACTGGTGAATGGATTAATCCATTGGTGGTTTAATGGTGGTAGTGGGCTTGATTCTGATGGCTTTAAAAGGAGAGCAACTGAGAAGCTTAACTCTCTTGCTAAGCCATTTTTGCCCTGTGTTGCCGTAGAGCCACCACCAAGAACAAGGCCCTCACCAGATGTGTTCTATGGAGTTTGGACTTGTTGCCTCTCAAACTGTAAGAAACAAATTCTATTTCCTTATAAATTAGCCAATTTCAGGTATTATGTTATAAGCAATAGAAGTGGACTAATACAAAAAGGAAATGATATAGGTCAGAAACTTAGATCTGCAAAAAGGAAAAGCATTAGAGATTTGCTAAAATAAAGCATGTCAAAATTTTAGGTAAAAAATACTCTGCATGCTCATGATCTGAAAGTAATTTTTGTAGGTGCAGTGGAAAAGTACACAAAACATTAAAAGGTAAAAAAAATAGCCTCAGTTTCATATTGCATGCATAGAGTCTACAATAACGTGAGCTTAATTTCCATATAACCAATTGGTGAAGGTTAATGTTCCTGTTTTTGTTTGAAGAGTATTTCAAAAATTTATTTTTTAAATATTGAAAGGACTTTAAATGACAGCTTACTGGGAGATTCTCTAAAATTATTTATTTCTTGGCTGTGAGATCACCAAATAGAAATTGTGTATTAAGTCCTGTTAATCTGGAGAATATGGGAAGGTTGTGCTTTTCATCAACTGTGCCATTCAGGAGGATGCTCATGCAAAAACCTCGAGAAAGGAAGAGGGACATCAGGGTAGTCAGCCAGATCAGCTCAAATCATTCTGGTCAGCAGGGATGACGCATGTCAAAGAAGGCTATGTGCCCCTGTCCTAGTAGTTGTACTGAGGAAAGGACTTAATAAGCAGATTGCATGTGCTTCAAACACTGTGACTTTAGTAGCATCAGGGATAGCATATAGATGATGAAACTAAGTATGCCAGGCACATAGCCTTTACTTTGTGCTACTACTTTACATGATTAATTGATATAGTATTTATAGCACATATGTATGAGGTAGATAGTAACGTCATCTCCATCTTATAGATAATGAAAGTGAGGCAAAGAGTAACTCGGTACTGGTTACTAGGCAGTAAGTGGAAAAGCTGGGATTCAGATTGTCTACTCACAAGTAGACAATTTGAGTTCAGTATGACGTCTTAAACAATGTTCTATACTGTCTCATATTTGAGAAGAATCCCTAAGTCAAGATATTCAGGATTTGTTCCTATGGTCCTGGTTAAAATGAGGTATCGATTGTTTTTCTGTACACTCTTGAAGTTATTAAGTTATAATACAAGAATTCTATAACGTCTCTATTTTGGAAATCGATCTGCCTAGGTCTGACAAGAGGGCCTTCCAAATGAGGACCTAGAGAGGAAGACTGTTGGAGCAGTTACTACGGAGAAAAGTTACTACGACTCAGTGTGCAATTTTCAGCAAGTCACCAAAATGTTCTGAATTTAAGTTTTAGTATCCAGAAAAGGACGTCTATGTTTTACCCCACAGGATTGGACAATGAGAATTTTTTCTGATGACTGATACAGACATATACTTCATTATTCAGGTGTCCACTATTCAAGTGAGTGGAGAATTTATGGGTTATATGTGGGATTTTCAAGAGTCATTCTGACTGCAGTTTTTGCCTTACCTGTTGACATTAAAATGCTTAGTTAGATGTAACTCCACTGTAAGTCTCTGAATGACTGACAATAGTGGGTAGAGAAATCTTCAGAGGATCTCCTCGAGCTGTTCGCACAGTCCGCTCAGGATGAGGAGCACCGAACTACGGAGACAAGTCTAACTGACCACATCAAACAATTGTATGTTTGCTAATAAAAGCTATGGTTGGGGTAGAACGGCAATGGACAGCAAGAGCGTTGTAAAAGAAACTGTCATCTGGCCATCCAGCAGGTATTTTGTTTTTCACTTACAAAGCAACAGCCAAAAATAATTTTTGACAACTCAACTTAATGGTTCATATCAAAACCTGGTTCTGACAACAACCATAAATAATATTTCAAGGATTTCTAAGCACCACATTTCAAAGTTTTATATTTACCATTCAGAATAATTCCTTGGAACAATTTTTAGGTATTAAAATATTTTAAAATATAATTGAGTTTATCCATGATCAAAAGAAGTATAATATCACTAAAATGAATAGGATTACATTAATATAGAGAGGTAGACTGTCTTTGTAAATGCGCTTTAACTATGTAATCTAGATCCTAAAATTCAAGGAAGAGAATCAGAGAAAATAAAATGCAAGGAAAAGAAATAAGTAATGAAGTAATGAATTATTGTAACTTTTATTTGATTATCTTCATTTACAGTTCTGGCACTGACACTTTTTTTAAAAAAAAAAGATTATAATTTTATGTAAAGATTGAACTTCAATAAAATAACTTAAAAAACATTTACATATATATCACTAAATCTCCATAAAATATACAATACTCTTGATACAGCATAGGCTAGGATGACTTTGAAGGAAATGGTCCATATTCATAATTAAGAGATATCCCATATGTCACATGTGAGAATAAATATTTATATTGAATTCACCAAGACATGTAAAGTATTAGACACTATATAACATGCACTCAGAAATTAAAATATACAGTTTGAAATACATATATTTTAGAAGCATAAAATAGTGTTTTGATTTAATCTAGATATACATTAGAGCTTCTAAATAGAAATTTGAACATTGATTACAAATAGAAGATAACTATAACATCAAGTCCAAAAGCTGCTAGGAAACAGTTTGGACATGTAGAATATAAATTTCTACTTTGGCTAGAGTTAAGTCTCATCTTCTTTAAACTTTAAACGAGATGGAATGATGTTAAATTTGCTAAAATTTTTAAACTTTGCAAAATATTGGTTTTTAATTTTAAGTACTGGTTAGCTGCATGGTCCATTTATTTTTCTCATTTATACTGATATGACAAAATCAAACACTTAAACATAACCATCTAAAGTAGAATTCTGATTATTACTGCCAAATGAAAGTATTTAAAATTCCATTGACCGAATTAATCAAGTATAATAGACTGTACTTAATACATATAAAGGAATTATATTTTATACACACAAGCAAATTATGTTGATAAAATACTTGCATGTACTTCTAAACATCAACACTTACAAAACTGCTCTCTGATGATTACTGGCACACAAAAATTTCTTTCTCTAAAGAGATAATATACAAAAAAGAGTTGGTAGCAGTTAGCTGGCTGGCATTTAAAAATGATTGCTATTTCTAGAAAATAGCAGCAATATTGCTCACCTACAAGATCTAAATGTACTGACAATTTATACACTGCTATAACCTGAACCACTTCATCAAGTTAGCTTTTAACATTATTGTACATGAGGCTACGAAAATTAATAGAAAGAGACAGAAAACAAGACATTAAAATTAATCTAGAGAACTATTCTGTGTCTTTTTATAATCAGCAGCTACATATGAGCTGTAAATTTTACCCACAATTTAATACATTTTGCTCTAAACTACCTATTATGAATTTTCTGCTCCTGGCCGAGTATGTCATCTAGTTCTATTATTCCTAGTTAGCGAAATGGTCTGCATTTGGTAATTGAAAAAACGTCACCACAACTGAATAAAAGTCAGTTATTAGGTACTTAGTATAATTTGATGTTTTATAACATGAAAAATGGTAAAAAAAAATATATAATAAAACATCTCATTAATTTTGTTCTTAATTATTGTGATAATGAAATAAAAATAATACTCCAACTCTCCCCACTTGTATTATGTACTTATGAACTATATTAGTGTCATTAAATTGTGAGACTTTCTTAGATAACATGTGGACTGTGATTTCTAAAATATCCTTACACTCCCCTCCCCCCAGGTTCTATGGATTATAACACATTTTCAATTTTACTTTGCTATTTAAAAGCAAAAGGATATGCTGTCAACATATATTTCTGATATCTCCCCTGTATAACAGATATTGAAAATTACAGTAAGAAATTTATAAATTCCTTGTTTTATTTCCCATTTAAGAGTGAATAACTTAAATAATATTTAGATTCTTATGTATTAAAATCTGGTTCAGTGGTAAAATTAAATTATGAAAAATCACTTGGTAGCATTATTCTCATCTCAGCATTTTCTGTCAGGGAACTGACTACTGCATATGGCTGGTAACAAAAGTTCAAGCAGAAACACTGCCTTTTATTTGGGGAGGGAGTCACCTAGTGAACTAAATCTAGTTTCAATTTAGATCTTCTACATGTACATTAAAAATAATCATGTTTTGAGTAATGACTTACTAAGGTGCAACAATCAAAATTAGAATGTTTACACTGAAGAAAAATATTAACACCAAATCTTTTTGACATCACGTTCAGCCCTATGTATTTATATGCAGAGGAACTAATATACTCTCTAGTGCAGATCAGTCATCTGGCTAAGCCTCAATAGGGATTAGGACCTTCTTAACCATATTTTCATAAAACATACTTCTATTGAATTAGCAGCATGTTTAGAAGGAAACCTATAATTTCAGTTGAAAGCATGATGCTTAATCTGTGTCTGTTTTAATATGGTAGGTCAACTCATGCCATATATAAATTGTCCTACAAAATATACATTTGATATTTCAAATGGAATGTTTTCAACTTGGTAGTGGCACCCAAAGATGCTGAGAACTTAAAAGGTGCGTAATATAAAAAAACTTAAAAAATTCAAACATTTAATATTTAATATACTATAAATGTTCACCAAATCTAAAAATAATACCCTTATCATATAAGGTTCCTTTTCAAGTAGTTATTTGTTTTTAAAAAGTTATAAATCTTAATCTGTGACTCTCTGTCTTGTACTTAAAAGACATGGAATGTTATCTTTATCACTATATAAATAACAAATAGTCCTTTTAAAGAAGGGGTTGAGGGGAATAGGGGAGTGAACTGTGGCTAATTTTCCCTGTTATGTGCATTTATGGATATAAAGTTGAAAACACCATTTTCTTATGTCAGAGAAAAGGCCATGTTCTGCTTTAGAAAATAATAAGAGTCTGGTGCTTCTTTAATAAAATTACTGTGCATCAGCTCCTCTGAGTAAATAAGTATATAGTTAAGGCTATGTACACAATAAAGAATTGAGGCAATTATTTGGATAAATCAGAAAAATAAATTTTTAAAGAGAGCACTTTATTTGTCTAAATATATTTTCTTTCCATCATATTCTGATTGTACCACACAGTAGCTCATTTTCCACTTCACTTTACCTGTGTAAAATATTACTTAGATAAGAAATTTCTTATTGGATAAGAAATATCAATAAAATAATAATTTTCTCTACTAAATCATATCTGCTTTTCTGGGGAAAGTCAATATTACTGTCCCTTTAGAATCATTGTCCAAGCACCTAATTCAAGGAAAAAACTCTAAAATATTAAATTTTTTTTATTATATGAAATGATCAAAGGGAGAAAACTGTTTTTGGTTGAAGGATTTGTAGGGCACTAAAGTGACTGGTTAAGCACATATTGTACCTCTGGTGACTTAGAGAATGGACTTCCTTGGCTATATTCTCAGCTTAGTAATTGTGAGAGGAACAAGCCAGACTTTAAAAGAATAACAAAACATCTTGGAGACTGGCAGAAATTGATTTGGAGATAGCCACCTTTTCACTCCTAATATAGTACTTTATTAGTGGTTTAGGGCCATACTACAATGGATCAAACCGGTGCATTTCTAACCAGCCACAGAAGATTCACTCATATTCTTACTGGAAGTAGCAAGTAATTTTGTGAGCGAGTAATTTCATAAATACTACATAGTTCTCAATAGAAGAGGAAAAATTAAGAGTTCAGTGATGAATAAACATAAAAGCCAATGAACACTTTGGAAACACATTGCAGAAATGTAGTAAGTCAACATTTCTTATAGACATGTGCTATATTAGAAGCACTCACCTGTTCCAATAGAAAATCTCAAATTTTAGACAAGAAGGAAAAAAATCCAAGCCAAGCATGAGAAAAAAAGAACACACAGACAAATTTATGTAATTTCTGTAAACTGTGAGGGAAAAGAAGGAAAAGTGTGCAAAATAAAAACTAGTTTATGTTCTTACAGTAAAAAAAAAAAAGACAAGTACAATTAAGTAAAAAAATGTGACAATTCCTTTAGGAAGAATTAGTAAAAAGTTAAGAAAAAGTAAGTCCCACTATTTTAATTAAACCAACATCAATAACAGCAGGATATTTCTGTCACTGATTTCCTTCCTCTCTTTTTTATTTCAAAAATTATTGTTTGATTAAAAGAAAGGGGAAAATAGTCTGCTAGCAGCTATTTATATAACACAAATGAAGGCACAAAATAGTAGGACTCCAGAGTCAATGAGTGAAAGTGTGATGATTTGGGCACGAACAAAAACTTACCCTGAAATAAAGTTCCAGCACTATTTTTCATTTACAATTGCATACCTAAGTGATTAACCAATCAGGGATCCCTAAAAATTTTCTTTTTACATTCTGACAATAAAATATACTTATCAAAACTTGCTATCGTATCCATGTAAATATATACTTATCACTGATGCAAAAAACATATATGAAAAATAACTCTTGAAAGACCTGCTTTTTACAATGTTCAAAAGATCCTGTGCAGAATCAGTCTCTGAAGAATTCCCATTGTCTGAATTGAAGAGAGAAACCCAAATGTGGAATCCAAGGGAGAAAAGGACAGATGTGCCCTTGTAGGAGGTACTTTTGAATTTGTTGATGAAAGCTTACATGGAATTTACTTGCTAACAGCTGATCACAGAAAAGCCACTACTCCTTAGGAAAATTTAGGGCCAATAGGCCATGTTTTGACATAAACACCCTTGGACCGTCTCCCAGAATCCTTTATAAATATATCATACATATTAATTTGGTTAGATTAGCACTGACTCTATTGCCACTAATAATTATTATATGGTCTTAGGGAAAAAGGGTACCACTGAAGTCACTGGGTACAATGTTCATTTTAGACTATCTCAGGAAGGAATTACACACGTGTTCAAGAATTATTAGATTAAAATCTCTGTAAATATTTTTGTTTTTACATTTCTGCTTGTGAAAGAAAAATGTCATCACGGTTGTATCTTCCTCCTAATCAAGTATTCAAGATTATGAAGTCACTCAAAACTAGACTGTGGAAAGAACCAGATTAGAAGCAGGGCAGTGAGGTCACCAATCACGGTTCTTCTCCCCCAAGTTTGTTTAAATAACTAAATATATCAGCAGCTGAACATTATTCCACATCAGAAGCGTCATTGTCAGAAAGATGATAGTTACTTCCCTTCACCCGAATATATTCGATATATCTCCCGTCATCAGAATCTGAAGTGCCACATGTACAAAGCCTGTTGTCAAAGAGTGATTCAATTTCCTCTAATTTTTTCCCTTTGGTCTCAGGAAGACAGCCGTAGATGAAAAGGAGTCCCACAGCAGCAAAGCTGGCATAGAGGAAGAAGGCGCCTGCAATGGAAAATAACATACATAGTACATGAGGGGATATATGTACTTAAGCTGGAAGGAGTACTTCACTTTGACTTTTCTTCTGGTGAATCCTGTATAACCATGGTATAAAATGGGACTAAAAAATTACTGCCAGCCTGGTTTACTCTAATTGTTCTAACCCCGTGAATTTAACAGTTTTTTTTTTTTTGTATTTATTTTAAAATATATATTTTTTACATTCTAAGATGTTGTGAAGCAGTTGTGGGGGGGTGGAGGGAAAAGAGGAGGAGGATAGGGTGGCAGAAGAAGGAAGGAGGGGGCCGTGGTCAAGGACAAAGTTATCTTTCTAAACTCAAGTTTAGAAATTCAATTCAGGTAATGCCAAACTCAAGAAGAAGAGAGACCGGGCTCAGATGTCAGTTTTGCTTCAAAGGGTTTTCTCACTTCTCTAGCTAGAGGGAGTTACTTTCTCCTATGTGCTTTCACAGCACTTTCTTGACGTCCCTGTCATAATAACCAAGAAGTATTATATTTATGGGCATGTATACGTCTGTCTTGTCTACTAGACTGCAGACACTTGGAAATCAGGAGAAATTTCTTTCTTACTCTTGGATTTCCAGAACCAAGTACAATGATGATATTGCTGAATTAATGCCTCAGTGGAGTACATGTAAACTCCATCCTTCCAGTTTCTCATGCCCAAAGACTGGTAGTCATCCTGGACTTTTCTCTTACTCTCACACCCAACATTCAATCTTAGAAAATCCTGGATGTACCTTCAAAATATAACCCAAAGATGGGCACTTCTCACCACTTTCCACAGCCACCTGTTGTCTAAGAGCTGCCCTTGCCCCTGTGCACTATCGCAAGAGTTTCCTAACTGGTCTCCTTGTTCTTTATTCTTAGACCCCTATAGTCCATTTTTTTCTCGATAGCAGTTACTGTCCTCTGACATAATGTAAAATTGACCAATTTGTTTTGTTTCCTTCCACTAGAATGTAAGATCCATGAGGTCAGAGAATTGTCTTGCTGTAGGATTATGCGTGTCAATGCAGCACAGCTACAGAGACATAAATACTACCTGATCGTGTTTCCAGCAAGCCTAGATGGATGAGATACATCAATGGGTGACTTGTTTGTATTCTCTACGTATTTCCAAGATGGCCTTTCCTTTATAATCTAATTCCCAATTTAAATACTAGAACTTATACTTTTGTTTTTGATGGTAGACAAGATCTGTAATGGAGCCCCTGGCTTATTTTAGACCTTCAATTTAGACCATCTTGTACATGAGATGGGGGAAGGAAGATGAAAAACTAATGTGGTAAGTGGCTAGAGAAAGGATATGAGATTGGGAGGGGGAAGAGCTGGGTTTCTGTCTTGGCTATGTGACTTCTAATTACTCATCTAACCTCTCTGGGCCTTAGTTTCCTCATTAAGTAAAATAAATAGTTTCTCAGCTCATATTTAAGTGCTGGCAGTTTAAAAATTCTGTAATTGGTACAGCCCAAATCAGGAGCAGGTATAGGAAAGATGGTTAAGAGATGTTTGAGAAGGAGACCTGCTCTTCTATTTTAGTGGCAAAAGTAGTCTCTTTGAGGGCAGAGTCCATGGCTTGTTTGTTTTGGGGTTTCCAATGTCTAGTGCAGTGCTTGACACATTGGGGAAGGTCTAGAGAATGAATGTGCTCTTGTTGGCTGCCGGATGGAATATTCTGGGCAGCAGATCGGTAATAAAGGGCTAAACGAGACAACGTAAAGGCTTATTTCAAAGTCAAACTTTAAGCTGAATAAGCATAGAAATGAAAGAACTGAACAATATTTCTCAATTTTCCTGAATCATCATGGTAAGGGAGAGACATATTAATAGACTACTTTCTTAATAAGTAACCATTTCCAGATTATCTATACAAACGTGTCTTGAGAATGCTCATGGAAAACTATGGAGGAAAAATGCTGCTGAATTAGCCCCCGCAAAGAATCTGGTCTGTGGAATGAGGAGCCATGAGAAAATAGAACGGAAACAGAAGTAAATTATAAGATATTAGAAAAAACATGAAAGGGTTAACTAAATCAAGACATAATTTGTTAGATTAAGTAGTCAGAGCTATACACCCCTTTAAGGGGCTGGACTTAAATAAATCCAATTCTCTTTGTTTAAGAAAAATTCAACTCCATTTACAAATATAAAGTTCCTTTTTTTCAGTTTGTTTCACATTAAAGACTTACTACAAGCTCTCTCTCTCTTTTTTTTTAAATGGAAATAATCAGAAAACAGTACTAGGTCATCTGGGATGCAAGGCTGGGCGATGGTGTGAAAGGAAGGCTCCATGGCTCTGTGAAGAATGTGGTTCTGAAACTCACATGACCCAGGCTGAATCTTTGGGCAAAGTTTCTTAAGTTCTCTTGAACTTGATCTTTTGATCTGTGTAATGGGAAAATAATTATTTCTTTGCCAAATTATAAAGAATTGTTGCATGCCCTTTAGAATTTTGGATGTTACTTGCTCAGAAAAATGATAGCCCACATTATTCAAGTCTACTAAATGAATAGGGAAGAAGAGTTGCTATTACAGATAGACCAAGATTAGTAGGACTAATTAATGAGAACATTTTCATGAAAAGGGTGATACTGACAAGTCAGCTCTTGGAGAATGTGGGAATTTTGACCAAAAAATGAAAGAAGGTGAAGTCCTGTATTCTGAGTAGAGATAAGCAAAACTGTGGAAGTAGGAACAGAAATGGAATGTTTAGCAGGGAGGGACAAGAAAAGATGGTAATCATGATGGTGATACAGAAAAATAAGTGCAGATGGTAAAACATTACACCAGGCTGCTGAGCTACAAACTCTGTAATAGAGCAAACCCAGTTTGGCTTTATAAAATATGATGTATTTTATTTTTATCATCATCTTTCACAAAATTTGGGAACAGTGGCATAATTTGAAGTGACGAATCAAATCTGTCAGTGCTAAACTCCTATAGTTCAAAACAATTAGGTGGATTAGGAAGATTCTTAAAAACGGTACACATTATCGCTTGTGACCCAGATTCCCAAAGCTAAATAACTCAAGAAAATTCTATTAAAATACAAAGCTCTTTCATAAAATTTGAGGAATCCAAAGCAGGCAAATAAATGCTAAAACTGCCTACGAAGTGTGGGTTCTGCTCGTGAGACCTGTGGTTAGGCCACAGCGGAGTGGCCAGGTCTGGGAGGCTGTGACCTGTTCTGCTCAAATCAATTCTGTAACTCACCTTCTCAATTATTTCCTCTTAGAGTAAAAATGGAAAAAAATGTCTGTAACAAATCTGTCAGGATTGTTAAAGAGCAGAGACATTCCTCAGTTTTATTCCAAAGGAAATACATCTTATCAGAATCCTATATTAAGTTCCAGATTAAAACAAATATTTAATTGAATTATACAAACTGAGGAATAAGTGACCATGTCTGATTGGATTTCAGGATTTCAACACAGAAACATTGATATAATGCTCTCTAGGGGATCTATTTAGCTGCACATGCTATATATAAAATGGTATATTGGTGATATTTTAATGTTAGTTTTTAGTAATAAATATTATTAAATGGGGTACAAGATAGAACTGTCTGCACAATATGATTTAGGAGGGAATCAAAATTTGAGATCTTATAAAACAATAAAAAAGGGAGGAAACAAAAGACATGGAAGTTTCTAGAGAAATACACCATTAGTATATATATTTGTTAAATTAGGAAAGCAAATACATAGCTTCATAAGTCAGTAACCTGTAAACTAAAATTTCACACAAGAAAGGGAGAAAAAAACATGAATTGAAATTTTTCCACTACTAGAGAGTAGTAGACAAAATGGACCAATGTGCTGAAATGAAAGATGCTTAACGCAAAGCAAAAAGCTTCTAACTGGCTGTTTTTGAAAGAAGCCTACTTATGCCCTATTTAGATTACACTTCTGTTGCTTCATGTTTTCTGGCAGTATAAAAATCAAGAGGAGCTTTGCTATCAAAAGTATTACCGTGTAGACTTTTATTACTTGGTCTATGACTTTGCTTTCTCAGGATGTTAGTATATATTTTGGTCTTCAAATATTTAAGCATTCTCAGGAATCAGCAAATATGAGTAAATATTTATTGTGCTCATATTTATGTCATGAAGATAAGTTCATGAGTTTATGTAAAAAATTTTAATTGCCAAATGGGATAAAGCTGTATATACTAAATATATACCCAGTTTAAAATGCCAGTGCATTTCCTTTCCAGGAAAATAAATATTCCTAAATGTTCTAAGTGCTGTCTGGGAGAGAGAAGAGTTTTATAAAGATAATAAAAGCATTAGATAAATAGTATTAACTAAAAGCAAATACAAATTCAGCATTTCAGAAGAGAGGGGAAATAGATTTTTATATTTCCTCATATTAATTATTCATCTACAAAATCCATCCATGTATTTATTCATTTGACAAACACTTTTGAGTGCTTATCAGGTGAAATAGGAGGCCCTGGAAGAAACCAGGAATATGAGGGTGAACAAAGCATAGGTATGGCACTCCAGGGATCTTTGGTCTAATAGTAGGGGAGGAGGACAGACAAATAAACCTCTTCTTGGAGAAAGAAGTTATAAGTGCTCAGAGCATGGCATGAGGTGGGGTGGGGGACAGAAAATGAGAAGGTCTTCTGGAAGAATGGTCTGAGTAGTAGGCATGCCACATACACTGCAGAGGCTTATGGGGAAATTAGAATGAAACCACACATTTCATCATTTAGATTCTATCACGACCTAGAAAGTCATGTGGACAATGCAGAAATCCTACTACTAAAAGGAAAAATAAAGTCTTTTCACTTTAGTAAAAATGGATCTTAAGTAGCTTCGCAAAGTATTTTCCTAATAAGCCACTTCCCAATATTGTTTCCTATAGATTATGGTGTCCACATATCTTCACTTGAACACTTTTGTCATGTTTACACTTTTGGAAGTGGTTTCATTCAGAGGACAATGAAACGCACACACCCTGGCCTGAACAGCACTGATGAGACAGGGAAGGCAAGATGGCAGCACTTCAGGGTATGCTTTCAGCCCTACACGGATGCTGCCTTAGGACTCGACTCCGTCCCTGTCACAGGACATCTCATTGGCCTTAGACTCCCTGCCTACATCTTTCTACCATTTTCTGTTCTTTATGTTTCCTTGTTAAACTAAAAGCTACGTTGTGAAGATTTCCAACTGGAGAAGCAGCTGGGAGATCTATGGGTTGGGAGATCGGGTGGGCGACAGCCATAAGCACTGAGGGGCAAGAAGCAGTGCTGTTTAGGAAAGGAGACTTCCTCTTCCACATACATTCCCAAGGCTTTGGGGAACAAGAAAGCCATATGGAGAGATTTATGACAGCAAAAATATAACTATGCAGTTTTTAAATTACAAATGATTAAACAGTGTATCTAAAAATAGCGCAGGAAAAAGAAAAATGAAACTGTTGGAAAATATTCTCTTACCATAGTATGTAAGATACTCTGCTGTGTGTAAAAATGTCAATGATACCAGAACATTGAAAATCCAGTTTATTCCAGATGAACATGCATTTCCTGTACTTCTTGCCCAAAGGGGATATATCTCAGAATTCACAGTCCAAGGCATTGGTCCCATTCCTCAGAAATAAAAAATTAAAATCTTCATTGAAATAGCATGTAAGGAATTTGAAAAATAGTAGCTTGTCTCTTCTAAAAAGAGACAACACAACAACAATAACAACAAAAGCTTTGTTTACCAGGTGCAAAGAAAACAAGATATAAAATAAGGCCCAGAAGTGCAGTCCAGGAGTACGGAGTAGGGCAGAAATTGTAAGCCCAAAATACTTCTTCTGTTTTGAACTTGGTTTCATTTTCACACCTGAAAAATAATGCAATATAAATATTAACATTATTTTAGGGTATAGCTGCAGATTCAATGTGACCATATTGGATATATTTAAAAATTTCTTAATGCCTTCCGAAAAAGGGTCCATAATATTTTTCTTGGAAAAAAAAAAAAAGGGGCCGAGCCTGTGGCGCACTTGGTAGAGTGCTGCGCTGGCAGCGCGGCAACGCTCCCGCCGCGGGTTCGGATCCTATATAGGACTGACCGGTGCACTCACTGGCTGAGTGCCGGTCACGAAAAAAAAAAAAATCCCATAGAACTTTCTTAGAAGTAAGTATAATTCAAGAACAACAAAAAGAAATATACTGTTTTGTACCCATTTCATATAAACTAGACATGATTTCTGTCAGTCCTTGGAAGGTGCAGTAACACTTTCAAGACCACTGACCGTCAGTGTGTTGTGGTGGAAAGACCTTGGAATTGCAGTAAGGACAAGATGCAAATTTTGGAACTAGATTTTTTCATCTGTAGAATGGGGATAATACTGTATAGGCTACTGTAAGGATCAGAAGTGTCATCTGTTAAAGGGTAATAGGGTAGATGAGAGAAGCGAACAGGACAGGGAACAGTGATTATATATGATTCCAAATAACCTCCTCCCTTCCTGCTCTGCGTCCTCGCTTACTTCTCTATCCGTTACTCTCTGATGACCGCACCTCCTGTTCTAGAGTGAACCAAAGTGTCCTACGGTTTAGATTGATTATCAAGCTGAGATTCCAATTCCTTACCTTAATTGTCCCTGGAGATTCTACCAGCCTCAAAAACATTCTTATCCCCTACTGTTAATTTAGACTACCATTGTGCCTCTGCCAACCTGTATCTTTGAACCTTGACATCCAGGCCCTGTTGTTCCTCTGTTTATGAACTCATCATAACACCCTACTTGTCTTGATGATTTGGGTGCCTGGTCAGTTGGCTTTTCTACCCCCTCTCATCCCTTTCCACATTTATTTATTTTTACTTCTGGTCCATCTAATACATTGATCTCATAATTCCTTATTTAATCTCCAAAGTTACAGAAACAGCACTTTATACTTTGCTCAATTTGGAAATACTTTACTTCAAGACCTCAAACTTTGAACATTATTTTTTGGATCATAAACACTTTGTTTATTTCCTCATTTCTGATAATTTGTGTCACACCCAAATCACAAACTTTAGGTTCTAAACTCAGTATTCATTTACCTCATTGCTCGGCTTAGATCATGCTAATACTGTCTTTACTTGCCTGTAGAATCCATCATTCCTCCACGCTTGTCTGCCATTCTCACCATCTCAGTTCCCAACCCTGTGTGGCATCATTAATTTTTTTCAATAACCACTTCTCAGAAGCTGGTCAAAGTTATGAAACCATGCTGTTGGGCTCTATTAAAAGTTCATGCTATTTCATCTCAATTGGGTTCCTAACGGTGTTTATTTTATTATTTATGTCTTCTCTACTGAATTCGCTACTTATTTCAGAATAGGCATTCAGTAAACTTTTGTCACCTGTTGTCTCAAAGTAATTCTGCAAGATAAAGCAATAAAAGGCATCAAAATTGAAAGGAGGAAGTCAAACTATCCGTATTTGCAGATTATATGATCATATACATAGAAAACCCTAAAGACTCCAACAAAAAAATTTCTAGAACTGATAAATGATTTCATGAAAGGGGAAGGATACAAAATCACACAAAATTCAGTAGCTTTCCTGTATGCCAATAGCACATTAGCTGAACAAGAAATCAAGAAAGTAATCCCATTCACAATAGCTACCAAAAAAATGTAATTCCTAGGAGTAAATTTAAACAAAGAGGTGAAAGACTTCTACAATGAGAAGTGTAAAACAGTGGTGAAAGAAACTGAAGAGGACACAAATATATGGAAAGATATTTCTAGTTCATGGGTTGGAAAAATTAACATTATCAAAATATCCATATTACTCAAAGCAGTCTACAGATTTAATGCAATCCCTACCAAAACATCAATGATATTCTTCACAGAAATAGAAAGAATGGTCTTAAAATTTGTATGAGACCACAAAAGCTCCTATATAGCTAAAGCAATATTAAACAGAGTTGGAGACATCACACTTCCTGACTTCAAAATATACTATAAAGCTATAGGAACCAAAACAGCATGGTACTGGCTTAAAAACAGATGTATAGATCAATGGAGCAGAATAGAAAGCCCAGAAATAAACCGATGTACTTGTAGCCAGCAGCCAACTGATTTTTTACAGAGGTGACAAAAATGTAGAATGGGGAAAGGACAACCTCTTCAATAAATGGTGCTGGGAAAACTGTATATTCACATGCAGAAGATTGAAACTAGACCCCTATCTCTCCATGACACACAAAAACTCAAAATGTATTACAGATCTAAATTTAAGACTCAAAACTATGAAACTACTAGAAGAAAACAAAGGGGAAATGCTACCAGAAATGGGAGTGAGCAGCACTTTTTTGGACAAGACTACAAAGGCACAGGCAACTAAAGGAAAAACACAGGAATGGGATTACTTCAAACTAAGAAGGTTCTGCACAGCAGAATCAATCAACAAAGTAAAGAGACAACCTATAGAATGGGAGAAAGTGTTTGCAAATTCCACATTAGACAAGAGGCTAATATCCAGAATATGTAAGGAACCTGAACAATTCAACAGCAAAAAAAAAAAAAAAAAAAAAAAAAAGCAAAAAATCCAATTAAAAAATGGGCAAAGGACCTGAACAGACATTTCTCAAAAGAAATACAAATGGCCAACAGGCACATAAAAAAAATGCTCAACATCACCAATCATCAGGGAAATGTAAATTATAACCACAATGAGATATCATCTCACTGTAATTAGAATGACTATTATCAACAGGACAGAAAATAACAAATGCAGAGAAAAGGGAACTCTCCTACATTGTTGGTGGGAATGTAAATTGGTACAGCCGTTGTGGAAAACAGTATGAGGTTCCTCAGAGAACTAAAAATAGATTTATACCTTAGGACCCAGCCATCCCACTACCAGGTATATACACCCAAAGGAAATGAAATCAATACATCAAAAAGATACCTGTACTCATATATATTGCAACACTATTTGGAATAGCCAAGATATGGAATCAACTTAAATGTTGAGCAGCAGGTGAATAGATAAAATAAGGAAATAAACAAAAAGAAAAAACTATGGTATGTATATAGAATGGAATACTATTCAGTTATACATTTTAAAAAAAAATCATTTGCAGCAACATGGATGGAACTGTAAACCATAATATTAAGTGAGCCCGGCACAGAAAGACAAATACCACATGATCTCACTCACATGTGGAATCTAAAACAAAAGAAAAGAAAAAGAAAAAAAAGTGGTTCTCATAGAAATAGAATAATGGTTAACACAGGCTGGGAGGGGCTGGGAGTGAGGGGAAAGAGAAGTGGTGGACAAAACTATGGTACAAAACCATGCTATCCACCCTAACTAAATCATTGTGTGGTATATACATCTATTGAAACAACACACTGTGCCCCACAAATATGTACAAGTAAATGTTAAAATAATTAAATAAAAAATAAATACGATACTTCTATCTTTTAGTCCTGAAATCTTTCTCTGCTTTCTAAGTAGGTAAACTTGCCTCCTTAAAAAAATTCTTCTTAAAGAATTAGAGACTTTCAGTTTGAACATTAATTTTTCTCTACTCAACCTCTACTTTTCTATACTGTCTTCCAATTTTTGAAAAAAAATTATTTGGAAAAAATTGAAGGTAGGCTCTTCTCTTGCATCCAGTGGTGAATGTCTCTCGCCCTTTCTAAGGACTGCCCTTCGTATCGGTGGTCCTGCATCTCACGCTCCCTCCACCTCCTCTGAGGTCATGCTCCATCAGTGGTCTATTTTCTTCCTGCCATCTTTAGTTTCTTCCTACTTGAGCCTTCCCTTTTGTCTACAACACGTGAGATCTCTCCTATTCGAATGTTCAACCCCTCTCGTATTACTACTATTAGCTCTCCTGAAGTTACAAGTTTATATTCAGGGGCTCTGGATCCTCACTACCCACTCTTACCTTCACAACCCAACTCCCCACCCTCCCAGATGCCGGCTAACTCTTACTTGGGTTCTCTTTTTCCTGAATCTGCTCACCCAAAGTCGTCAATGATCTCCTAATCCTCAAATTCAGTTACCTTGCCTTAATCTTAACGCTCCTCGATGACTCTGTAGCGGTTGATATTGCAGATGACCCTCCTTTGTTCTCTTCTCTCTTTGTTTTCATATCTGTATCTCCAATTTATCTTTTTGCCCTGTATGACTTCATTGCTTTTAAAAATGCCTATTCCTCAACACCTAAATATAGGTATCCTCGATGATTATATTTTGGGGTTTATGCCCTCTCTCATAAGCATCTTATATAATTTTAGGATTTCATAATCTCCACATGGGTAGTTTATTCTAGCCTTGACCTTTTTCTCAAGCTCCACTGACAGAATTTAGATATGTGCTGAACATCAACATCTAGATACCCTGCTGTGGTCTCAAACATAATATGGCTACTACGGAATGCATTGTCTTCTCCAGGAGGCAGAGAGGGGCTGTTCTGAGTTGAAATCATGACCCTACCACTTACTAGCTGTGTTCATTCATTCAAGAATTTATATAATGAGCACTCTTTATGTGTCAGACATTGGAGATAACAGCTACGAACAAAATAACCACCATTGTTGCATTCGTAGAACTTTGGTTTAGTGGGTACTGGCATGGTCCTGTTTCCCTGTCTGTAAAACAGGGGAAAGGACTATATTATGGGCGGTTGGGAAAATTATCTGTTCCCATCTCCCTAAGCACAGTGCACCTGCATACTGAGTGCTTAGGTGTTGCCTGGCAGGTGGTGTGTGCACAGTGAGTGTTACTCTCCTAGTGCCCCTCATAACATTTCTATTTTAGTTAGCATCATCATTCCCTGAGTTGAAATGGCTTAAAATCGTGGAGTCATCTTCAATGTTGTCTTACCCATTTCTTCTTAGATTCTCTATATTTTTAAGTCCAAGTAAAGCAGAGTGGCTAAGACTATGAGCACTGGCGCTGATATCCTAGGTTCAAATCTAGACTGGGACACTCAGATGTGAAGCTACGATGTAGGAGACAAGGGTGTTTCACTTCTCAAAGCTGCGTCCTCATCTGTGAAATGAAGATTTTCCTGGCACTTTACCTCAAAGAGATATTTTGAGGCTTATGTGAGATAATGTATACAAAGAATTTCACATGGTATAGGCAAGAAATCATCATATTTCCTAGACATAATTTCCTGAATCTGATTTTGTTTCTATTCACAGTAACACGACTCCCATTCAAGCTCTGACGTTTGTCTCATCAGCCGCACCTGTTTCTGTACAGACTTTAGCTCCCCACGATCCCTGTTTCCTGCTGGTCATGCCCCTGTGTAGTCCTTTCCTCTTGAGTGTGGGAGTGACTTGTGACTTGTTTCTAACCAACACAATAGGGCCGAGGTGACAGGACACAGGTGATTCAGTACATAAGATTACACTGAAGTCTCTCACTCCGTTGCTGGCTTGGGCGAAGCAAGCTGCCATGTGGTGGGATGCCTATGTTGGGAGGCCCATGGTAGGAACTGAGGGCAGTCTCTGGTAGACAGCCATCAACAAACTGAAGTCCTCAGTATAAAAGCACAAGTCACTGAATTCTGCTAACATAAGTGAACCCTTCCCCAGTTGAGCCTTGGGTGTAACTGCAGCTCCAGTCTGCACTTTGATTGTAGCCTTGTGAGACCCTAAACCAGAGGACCAGGCAAAGCTGTGGCTGGACTCATGCACAGAACCTGCAATATAATAAATGTGTGTTGCGATGGAAAATGAATACAGTCCTGCAATTATTTTTCCTGTTCCTAGCATTCTTTTTTTCAAACTACTACCCCGCCAAGTTAAACTCTCTATCTACAGCATTGTTCTGGCCACCTCATGGCTCAAAAACCTTCAGTCTGTCTCCTTATCCCAACTGTCTATGAAAGAGGGCCAGCAAAATTTGGCTGCAGCCTACCTTATCTTGTACTTCTCTTCAAGTGAACGAGACTAATTTTCTGATCATACTTTCCAGATCCAGCATCTTCTACTCTGCATGTTCTCTGCCTGAAGGTAAACTCTCACTCCTGATATCTACCATCAAAATCTACCTCAGCGCTCAAGGCTGGTACAGATGCCAGTCATTCACCTGTCAGAAATGTTCTCTTTCTCTCTTAAGTCCTTTTCATTTTCCTCATTTACATCATTATCACATAGTACTCTGTACTTTCCTATCAGAATATATTCTTCTTCTTTTCTGGATCTCATTCCAGGCAGTACGACATAGCGCAGGAGTTAAGAGTGCAGGGACTAAAGTCGGACTGCACGTGTTTGTATCTCAGCTCTGCTACTTACCTACAGCTGTGTAACAACGGGCAAGTTACTCAACCTCTCTGTGCCTCAATTTTCCTGTAAAATAAGAGTCCCTAATAGCATTGTTACAAAGATTAAATGAGGTGATAACTGCTTGGCATAAGGAAAGGAATTTATAAGTGTTTACCAAATGAATAGCCATTTTTGTTTTTTTTTTAGTCAAGCTCTACCATAGTAATCTGTGTAGAGATAAATGGTCACTGCATATCTATGCACAGAAAAAAGGCTGAGTGACTCCTTGTCATCCTCGTGCTGATTTTAAGAAAGCACTGCAGGCTGACTTGACAAGAGTTACACACTCTGCAATACGTAGATGGCTAACGACTAAGAATGTGACATCATACCTGACCTTCAAAATATAAACACTAGAAATCCCATCTAAAAAGTAAAAATATATATTCCAAATGTAACTGCTAAATATCCTCATGCTTTCCTGGCTTAGCAACTGCTGGCGGAAGAACATAATGCTCCTGAGAAGGAACAAAAATACTTTGACATCAGTGTGTGGGTTGGGATTAGAAAAAGTCATGCTCTCTGATGTGGCACCTTCTCACCACATCCTAGAGCAAAACCAGAAAATGGCTACAATAATGGGAAGCTATGCAGAGCATACTGTGGTGAACAAAGCAGCAGAATCATATGCCAGCAGGGGAAATAGATCTCGTCTTGTCAGAATGAGAGAGCCAGTCTTTACCAGCAGATTGACTAGACTAAAACCTGATATGTACATCAAATAAATGATCAGTTCCCTGCTCCAGTCATGGAATCCGCAGCATTTTCTTCAGTAACACTTCTAGAAATGAACAGCTCTCTCTAGATGTGGAACACTTCCCCACCCACTCAACACCCACCCCACAAACCAGTTCATATGTGGGGCTGTTTCTGCCTTTGTGTGTGTGTTACCTCTCCATCAGATATCTACAGTTTTAAGCCAAAGAAATAACCAAAGGAAATAAGCAGTGCAAACACACAAGTGCTCTTGCCCCAATTAACCTTTAGTAACATATATTCCTCGCTTCCTACACAGCACATGCTTTTTGTATCGCCCCCTTAGTCACTATGATGAAATTATTTAACTGCTTCATGGTTATATACAGGAGTGGGAGAAAAGACACATAACCTATATTTAAAAAACAGAACTTCAAATTTTATCTATCCAATCTTAATCATTGATAAACCCATGGAACTTCTGCCCCCTTCCCCAAAGAATTTATGAAAGATCTAGGATTTGGGTAAAGGGCGGGGAGGGCTTTTCTGGTTTGTGTGACACAACTACCATTCTTCTACTGGGCTGACCTGCTAGTTCATTACTGAGGAGCATGAGCAAAGCACAATTTCATCCCCAGTTCCTGACGCAGGACTGTGATTTCTCTGGACAAGATTGCTAAGCAAAATGGATGTCCCTGAGGGTTAACTCTAATAGTTCTTTATCTATAGGAATTTATGATCTAATTACACAGTTGCAGTTTGACAGTGATGGTAGAGAGGTGCCTAGAAAATAACAGAATATCTTCCCAGGAAAAGACATTTTCACTCTATTGTGAGGAGAAATAAAGAAACAAAATGCCAATCAGAGGACTAGGGTGATGTAAATTTGCTGCAAGCAACTTAAGCCTAAGAAATATTAACTTTTGGGCATCACATCAAAGCAACCAGGAAAAGTTATTGTTACTACTTGATTCATTACTTAAGCACTTTTAATTATTGTTCAGTAGGCATAATTCCTACTTAACAATCTAAAATGAAATAAATGTATGTCAAGGGTGGCAACATAGCATTTAAACTTTAATAACATGTCTGTAGTTGAAAAATTTTAGAAAACTGTGAGTCCCTACCTCGCAGTGTGCAGACCATGTTGAAGAGCATGGCCTTGGATGATTTCCTACTATCTAGCCTTTTTTCCCTGTTTTTGGTTTTGTAATTTTCCTGCAGAGAATTGTCATATAAAGGCAAGTTGAAAAAAAAAATCTCCTGTCTTTTGTTAATTACTGTTATTTTCTGGTAAAAAGCAGATCTTTAGAATTATTGAGACAATCAAATCGGATGGGTAAATTTCAAAAGTATTAGAAGTTTGGAGCTAAAAGCCATTTTTCCCTAAAGTAATAAAGTTTTATTTATATATAAATCATTGCATCTAAATCCTTTATCAGTATGTTGGCTAGCTTATATACTGTAAGTATGGCAAACAGATGGACAGAATATGGGTGGACAAGCAAATGAAAACAATAATATTTAAAGCTAACGAGGATACAGTGATACCGGTACAGTATCAATTCTGGTGACAATTTAAATTGGTATAATCTCTGTTAAGAAAGAATTCTGGGAATTTGGACATAAGAATATTCATACCCCCTGACCCAAGGTCTCATTTCTAAAATTTATCCTTAGGAAATCATCTAAGTGGGAAAATACAGTAGTGCCCCCTTATCCTCAGGGGATACATTCCAAGACAGATGCCTGAAATCGAGGATAGTATTGAACCTTAACACTATGTTCAGTGTGATAACTGGGACAGCTACTAAGTGACTAATGAGTGGATGCCACCTATAGCATGGATATGTGGGACAAAGGGATGATTCTCATCCCAGGCAGGACAGAGCAGGACAGAGTGACATTTCACCACACTACTCAGAATGGTGCAGAATTTAAAACGTATGAACTGTTTATTTCTGGAATTTTCGATGTAATATTTTGACTGTGGTTGACCATGGGTAACTGAATTGCAGAAAGCAAAACCATGGATAAGGGGGGACTACTGCATACTGAAAGATGTACTTTTCACTATACTTTTATTTATCACAAGATTAACATAGACAAATAATTAAAAGCAATAAAAGCTTCTACAATGGGAGGTTTGTTAAGACAACTAAAGTACAACAACACAATAATAATGCAACCATTAAAAATTATAGAGTAAGCTGTACCAAACCCAGAAAAGTTGGTCATGGTTGAAGACTGGTGAAAGTGAAGATTTAGATTTAACTTAAATTACTTTCATTTTGGTACCAAGCTGGCAAGCAAGCATTTAACAAATGCATATAAAATCGAAGACACGAGTAAGTGGATGTGGCCCTCTGTTGCCTCTCTAGTTCTTTCCAGATTTATCACTGAAGTTTTGTGGTCAATGTACAGTAAAGAATCTGCCAGGTCAGAGGAACCCTGGCGAGAATCCACATTAGCATTCAAGGTTCAACCCTACTGCTGTATACGAAAACTTTTCCACTGTGTTACTTCATCAGAAAATACTGTGTCATTGTTTTTCTCATTGAATCTTCACAACTACAGCAAGCCTGGCCATGCCTTCCTCATAAAGACTACCTGGAAACATGGGAAATGCCATAAAGTTGGCAGTGGATGGAATATCAAACTACAAATATTTTAAAAAAATTTTTAATTTTCTTTATTTTTATAGCAGTTTTAGTTTTACAGAGAAATTGAGCAGAAAGTACAGATATTGAACTACAAAATATTACTTAAGGTACAAGGTTACATGGATAAGAGTGAGTGAAAATATGGAAAACTGGTCAAAAAAGGTAATTTATTAAGATGATGATTTTCACTTTTGAACTTAGAGTTGTGATACTGTTACTGTGACAAGATGGGAGAAACCTCAGTGACTCATAGACAACTAACCTTGGGCCTCTTTTCCATATTTTTGTCTCCCTCTAAAACTTTTCCCATAATAAAGGCAAGCATTAGAGGTAAAGCTATTAGCCATTCTCCCGCCTCAGCTGGCACTGAAAGGAAGGGAAATCTTACGTTTGAATTACATACCTTCTCCGTCATGCTATTCTTTCATATAGACCAAAGCCTTAAAACTTTGGTTTCCATATTTTTACTACAGAGTCACTACACTGCTTCCTTCTCATAGGGCCTGCCTCTCCCCCAGCTCAGGAGTCCATCCCCACCTCCACCCCCACGTGAGTGGTATTGCTTTGCCCCACACACTGCCTGTCTGGCATAGCCATGCTGGGCACAAAAGCTGCCAACAACAGCCTGGCCAGTGCCCTAAGAAGCGGCTTGGCATGGGAGGGATGCTTTATACCAGAAAATGACATGGTAAACAGTTTATATTCTCTCTCTGAGAAAGTCAGAATATGAAACGTTCGAAGAGGATAGAGTAATGCAGTAATGGGAAGACTCAGAGAGAGAATGGAGTAAGCAGAGGCCATAGGCAGCAGGAGCCATGAGGTAAAGCAGGTCCTGTAGCTAAAGGTGATGTAGGCAAGCGCAGAAGAGACAACAAGGGTGGACTGCTGCTGACAAACAGTGCTCTCGATCATGACGCAGGGCTGGGTGGGAGTTGAGACTTTTGTCTTTGTCTTTTTTTTCCCTTACCTTCTGGTGCAGCCTTCACCATAAAACTTTCATTAAATGAGGAAATTAACTGTATCTCTGTTCCTCTCAACATAGAACTTATCATTGTGTTAGAAGTTTTTAAGATAGAGAGATCCTGATTTTGAATCTGTAAAACCCCACAGGTCCTCCAGAGTATATCATAATGGCCATACAGCTCCATTCCTGCAACAAGGTTTTTTCCAGTATTGAAAATATGGTATAAAAAATTAAGGTGGCTTTTCCCCATAGAGTCACTGTGGGAGGTGCTACAATTATTCCAACTGTGCTGTACTACTGCACTTGCTCAAAATCTCTGGAATTCCTTTAGGAATCATATTCAGAATCTGCTTCCTTGCCACTAAAGAAAACCAACCTTATTTTTTCACATTCTACTTCTGATTCACTTTACCCCCTTTCCTCTTGCTTTTATTTCTTGCCATCACATATAAGGAACTCTGGGTGAAAAGGAGAGGCTGGATAAACTTGAGTCAAAATTGAGCAGAGGTGGGGAAATAGTCTAATTGAAATTAGAAGAACTAACTCAGGATAATAAGTTCATTTGTATGCATGGCTCTAGAACCATGAAAAATAAAATAGGTCTAATTAGAAAAGGTTATCAAATTAAAATCATAGACATGTTCAGCAGAGAAGGACATTTGAGAACAGCAAATCTACATGGCCATTTTACAGATAAAAAATATGAGTGAGTTTGAATGACTTGCCCAAAGTCTCAGAGTAAAACTGTAACCAAAGCCAGTTTTCTGCAGCACTTCACCTGAAGGCCACCCGGGCTGAGGGGCTAGTGGGCACTGAGATTCAACTTATCCAGTCTGTGGGGCCTGGCCCTGGGGCCAAGCCTTCCTGGTGGAAGGTGTCCCATTTCTAGTTCTCGTAATGGCATATACTACCTAAGTCCTCAGTCTGACTCCCTGGCTAATCCTTTTTTTTTTTTTTTTTTTTTTTTGAAGTATAATGTGCACATAGAGAAGTGCATATATTTTATTTTATTTTATTTTATTTATTTTTATTTTTTTAAAAATTTTATTTTGTCGATATACATTGTGGCTGATTATTGCTCCCCATCACCAAAACCTCCCTCCCTTCTCCCTCCCCCCCTCCCCTCCAACAATGTCCTTTCTGTTTGCTTGTTGTATCAACTTCAAATAATTGTGGTTGTTATATCTTCTTCCCCCCCCCCCGGTTTTTGTGTGTGTGTCTGTGGGTGTGTGTGTGTGTGTGTGTGTGTGTGTGTGTGTGTGTGAATTTATATATTAATTTTTAGCTCCCACCAATAAGTGAGAACATGTGGTATTTCTCTTTCTGTGCCTGACTTGTTTCACTTAATATAATTCTCTCAAGGTCCATCCATGTTATGTTGCAAATGGCAATATTTCATTCGTTTTTATAGCTGAGTAGTATTCCATTGTGTAGATGTACCACATTTTCCGTATCCACTCATCTGATGATGGGCATTTGGGCTGGTTCCAACTCTTGGCTATTGTAAAGAGTGCTGCGATAAACATTGGGAAACAGGTATACCTTCGACTTGATGATTTCCATTCCTCTGGGTATATTCCCAACAGTGGGATGGCTGGGTCGTATGGTAGATCTATTTGCAATTGTTTGAGGAACCTCCATACCATTTTCCATAGAGGCTGCACCATTTTGCAGTCCCACCAACAATGTATGAGAGTTCCTTTTTCTCTGCAGCCTCGCCAGCATTTATCGTTCACAGTCTTTTGGATTTTAGCCATCCTAACTGGGGTTAGATGGTATCTCAATGTGGTTTTGATTTGCATTTCCCAGATGCTGAGTGATGTTGAGCATTTTTTCATATGTCTGTTAGCCATTTGGATATCTTCCTTAGAGAAATGCCTATTTAGCTCTTTTGCCCATTTTTTAATTGGGTTGCTTGTTTTCTTCTTGTACAGTTGTTTGAGTTCCTTATATATTCTGGATATTAATCCTTTGTCAGATATATATTTTGCAAATATTTTCTCCCATTCTGTTGGTTGTCTTTTAACTCTGTTAATTGTTTCTTTTGCTGTGCAGAAGCTTTTTAGTTTGATATAATCCCATTTGTTTATTTTTCCTTTGGTTGCCTGTGCTTTTGGGGTCGTATTCATGAAGTCTGTGCCCAGTCCTATTTCCTGAAGTGTTTCTCCTATGTTTTCTTTAAGAAGTTTTATTGGTTCAGGATGTATATTTAAATCCTTAATCCATTTTGAGTTGATTTTAGTATACGGCGAGAGGTATGGATCTAGTTTCATTCTCCTGCATATGGATATCCAGTTATCCCAGCACCATTTGCTGAAGAGGCAGTCCCTTCCCCAGTGAATAGGCTTGGTGCCTTTGTCAAAGATCAGTTGACAGTAAGTGTGTGGGTTGATTTCTGGATTCGCTATTCTATTACATTGGTCAGTATGTCTGTTTTTATGCCAGTACCATACTGTTTTGGTTATTATAGCTTTGTAGTATAGCTTAAAGTCAGGTAGTGTTATGCCTCCAGCTTTATTTTTTTTGCTCAGCATTGCTTTGGCTATGCGTGGTCTTTTATTGTTCCATGTAAATGTCTGGATAGTTTTTTCCATTTCTGAGAAAAATGTCTTTGGAATTTTGATGGGGATTGCATTGAATTTGTATATCACTTTGGGTAGTATGGACATTTTCACTATGTTGATTCTTCCAATCCAAGCGCATGGGATATCTTTCCATCTTCTTGTATCCTCTCTAATTTCTCTCAGCAGTGGTTTGTAGTTCTCATTATAGAGATTTTTCACCTCCTTGGTTAACTCAATTCCTAAGTATTTTATTTTTTTGGTGGCTATTGTAAATGGGCAGGCTTTCTTGATTTCTCTTTCTGCATGTTCACTATTGGAGAAAAGAAATGCTACTGATTTTTGTGTGTTGATTTTGTATCCTGCTACTGTGCTGAAATCATTTATCAATTCCAACCGTTTTTTTGTAGAGGTTTTAGGCTGTTCGATATATAGGATCATGTCATCTGCAAACAGGGACAGTTTAACTTCATCTTTTCCAAGCTGGATGCCCTTTATTTCCTTCTCTTCTCTGACTGCTCTGGCTAGTACTTCCAACACTATGTTGAATAGGAGTGGTGAGAGTGGGCATCCTTGTCTAGTTCCTGTTCTTAAAGGAAAAGCTTTCAGCTTTTCCCCATTCAGGATGATATTGGCTGTGGGTTTGGCATATATGGCTTTAATTATGTTGAGATACTTTCCCTCTATACCTAACTTATAGAGGATCTTTGTCATGAATGAGTGCTGAACTTTATCCAATGCTTTTTCAGCATCTATAGAGATGATCATATGGTCCTTGTGTTTGAGTTTATTAATATGGTGTATCACATTTATTGATTTGTGTATGTTGAACCAACCTTGCATCCCTGGGACGAATCCCACTTGATCGTGATGAATAATTTTACGTATGTGTTGCTGTATTCTGTTTGCTAGTATTTTAGTGAGGATTTTTGCATCTATATTCATCATGGATATTGGCCTGTAGTTTTCTTTTTTGGTTATATCTTTACCTGGTTTTGGTATCAGGATGATGTTTGCTTCATAGAATGAGTTTGGGAGATTTGCGTCCGTTTCAATCTTTTGGAATAGTTTGTAAAGAATCGGTGTCAATTCCTCTTTGAATGTTTGGTAAAATTCTGCTGTGAATCCATCTGGTCCTGGGCTTTTCTTTGTTGGGAGCCTTCTGATAACAGCTTCAATCTCCTTTATTGTTATTGGTCTGTTCAAATTTTCTACGTCTTCACGGTTCAGTTTTGGGAGCTTGTGTGTGTCCAGAAATTTATCCATTTCCTCCAGATTTTCAAATTTGTTGGCGTATAGTTGTTTATAGTAGTCTCGAATGATTCCTTGTATTTCAGATGAATCAGTTGTAATATCGCCTTTTTCATTTCTAATTTTTGTTATTTGAGTCTTCTCTCTTCTTTTTTTTGTTAGCCATGCTAATGGTTTGTCAATTTTATTTATCTTTTCAAAAAACCAACTTTTTGATTCGTTGATCTTTTGAATTGTTTTTTGGTTTTCAATTTCATTCAGTTCTGCTCTGATCTTAATGATTTCTTTCCGTCTGCTAACTTTAGGTTTGGATTGTTCTTGTTTTTCTAGTTCTTTAAGGTGAAGTGTTAGGTTTTTCACTTGCCATCTTTCCATTCTTCTGAAGTGAGCGTTTAATGCAATAAATTTTCCCCTCAATACTGCTTTTGCAGTATCCCACAGGTTTTGGTATGATGTATCATTGTTTTCATTAGTTTCAAGAAATTTTTTGATTTCCTGCTTGATTTCTTCTTGGACCCATATGTCATTAAGTAGAATGCTGTTTAATTTCCATGTGTTTGTATAGTTTCCAGAGTTTCGTTTGTTATTAATTTCTAGTTTTAATCCATTGTGGTCTGAGAAGATACATGGGATAATTCCAATTTTTTTGAATTTATTGAGACTTGATTTGTGACCTAATATGTGATCTATCCTGGAGAATGATCCATGTGCTGATGAGAAAAATGAATATTCTGAGGTTGTTGGGTGGAATGTTCTGTAGATATCTGCCAATTCCAATTGGTCTAGAGTCTTGTTTAGATCTTGTGTTTCTCTACTGATTCTTTGCCTACATGATCTGTCTAATATTGACAGTGGGGTGTTCAGGTCCCCTGCTATTATGGTATTAGTGTCTATTTCCTTCTTTAGGTCTAATAGAATTTGTTTTATAAATCTGGCTGCTCCAACATTGGGTGCATACATATTTATGATTGTTATGTCTTCTTGATGGATCAGTCCTTTGATCATTAAGTAGTGTCCCTCCTTGTCTCTTTTTATGGTTTTTAGTTTAAAGTCTATTTTGTCAGATATAAGAATAGCTACTCCAGCTCGTTTTTCTTTTCTGTTTGCATGGTAAATCTTTTTCCATCCTTTCACTCTTAGTCTGTGTGAATCTTTATGGGTGAGGTGGGTCTCTTGTAGGCAGCATATAGTTGGGTCCTGCTTTTTGATCCAGTCAGCCAGTCTGTGTCTTTTGATTGGGGAATTTAAGCCTTTTACATTAAGAGTTGTTATTGAAAGGTGTTGATTTATTCCTAGCATTTTATTGGTTGTTTGGTTGTCTTAGGTGTCTTTTGTTCCTTGCTTTCTGATTTACTGTTTGTTTTCTGTGTTTGTTGGTTCCTTAGGTTGTAGATAGTGCTTTTGTTAGCTTGTTTTCTCTTCATGAATGCCATTTTTATTATACTAGCGGGTTTAGATTTTTCTTGGGTTTTTATGGCAGTGGTAGTTATTTTTCAGGAACCAAACCCAGTACTCCCTTGAGGATTTCTTGTAAAGGTGGTCTTGTGGTAGTGAACTCCCGCAGTTTTTGTTTATCTGAGAAATATACTATTTGCCCCTCATTTCGGAAGGATAGCCTTGCAGGGTAGAGTATTCTTGGCTGGCAATCTTTGTCTTTTAGTATTTGGAAAATATCATCCCATTCCTTTCTAGCTTTTAGGGTTTGTGATGAAAAGTCTGATGTTAACCTGATTGGGGCTCCCATATAGGTGATTTGACGCTTCTCTCTTGCAGCTTTTAAGATTCTCTCTTTGTCTCTGAGTTTTGCCAATTTGACTATGACATGTCTTGGAGAAGGTCTTTTTGGGTTGAATACATTTGGAGATCGTTGAGCTTCCTGGATCTGAAGATCTGTGATTTTTCCTATACCTGGGAAGTTTTCTGCCACTATTTTGTTGAATATGTTTTCAATGGAATCTCCAATTTCCTCCCCTTCTTGAATACCCATGACTCGGATATTTGATCGCTTATTGTTGTCTGATATCTCTCTCAGATTTTCTTCAATGTCCTTGATTCTTTTTTCTTTCTTTTTGTCTGCTTGTGTTATTTCAAACAGCCCATCTTCAAGTTCAGAGGTTCTCTCTTCAACTTCGACAAGCCTGCTGGTTAAACTCTCCGTTGTGTTTTTTATTTCGTTGAATAACTTCTTCAGTTCAGCAAGTTCTGCTACATTTTTTTTCAGGACATTGATTTCCTTGTACATTTCCTCTTTCAGATCCTGTATACTTTTCCTCATTTCATCATGATGTCTAGCTGAGTTTTCTTGTATCTCATTCAGTTTCCTTAGAATTATCACTCGAAATTCCTTATCAGTTATTTCAAGGGCTTCTTGTTCTATAGGATCTAGAGTTTGAGATTTATTAACTTTTGGTGGTGTACTTTCTTGATTTTTTGTATTTCTGGTATCTTTTTTTTGGTGTTTATTCATTGTTGCAGGGGGTTTCACAGTCCACCGGTTTGAGACTAATGACTAACTAGGATGTTGCTGTGGTTGCCAATTTGGTATGGCTCCCTCCGTGACTGCTCAGTTGGCCTCTAGTGCCTTGTGTGTGTGGTTGCCTCGGGTCTTGGGCTTCTCCGGGGAGCCACCTTTCTGGTCAGCTTGGACTCTGCTGGGCTGGTGGATCACGTACCACAGGGTGTGTGATCTCTGTTGAGCTTTCACTTCCTGTGCAGGACTTCTCCCTGTTCCGTGTGCTCTGGCCCAGGCTGTTAGATCGTGCAGTGGCGACCCCACCGGGTGTGTGGTTTCTGTCGAGTCTCCGCCTCCCTGGCCGCACGTCTCCCCACTCTGTGCGCACTGTGCTGGGCTGGGGCGTGTCTTCTGCACCCCTCGTCTATCAGCTGGGCCTTCAAGACCCTACTCGGCACCGTCTCGCCCTGGAAGTCCACCAGGTTTCTGCTAGGCACAGACGACCGGTCGCTCTGGGTGCCTTTGTAGCACTATGTAGATCTTTCTCGGGTCTTGTTCACCTTTGTGTCCCCCCAGTATAAACCGAGTCTAGTGCCCACCTGCAGCCTGCTCTCTGGCAGGTTCATGCGGACCTGGGAACTCTCCTACCACACTATTCCCAACCAGAAATTCGTTAGGCTTTTTTCCAAACTGGTGGCCGCAGAGATGGTATCTGCCTCCCAGTAACAGGGAGTTTACCTGGGGCCTGAGTCCAGGGTGTGGTGGAGTGACAGTCGGCCCGCCCGTACTTCCTTGCCCTCCCGAGACTGGCCGGGGACGCCCCACGCCACCAGCCCTGCCAGAGAACCGCGGAGGGAGTGGGAACGGAGGCCGGTCTGCAGGCTCCGGAAAGCCCGGCGCCAGGCCAAGCAAGTGGGAGGGCTCAGTGATGGCCGAGCAGGGCGGAGCTGCCCGCACCTGGGAAAATGGAGGCAGCACCTGGCGGTGAGTGGCCTGGTGGTGCAGGCGGGAGCCGCGTGGGCATCCACCCCCCGAACAGAGCTGTGCCAGGGATCACTCACAGTGCTGTGCCAGGTCGGGTGCTCGCTCTGTGTCTGGTTTGCCGCCTTTCCCAGTTCTCGGCCGCTGCTGCCTCGGGCTGTTCAGTCGCGGCGCGGCTCGGGCGCTCCCAGGAATCTTCTTTAATGCCGGCCTGAAACCTCGAATCCTGAATAGGGCCGCTGGCCGCCTTCAGCGCGGCCCCAGCCTCCGGGATCCTGTCTGCATCCACAGCAGCCCTGGCGCCGCGTTCCCTGTTTCGAGACTCGCTTTTGCAGCTAAGAAACAGTTCTTTTCCTGCTCCACACTTCAAAGCTGTTGCCTGTAAATGAGGCAGCCTTTCCTGCCGGGGGTAAAGTGGCGGTCACCGCCCACGACCGGCCAGCAGCAGCAGTCCTCCCTTAAGAGATGGCGAGAGGAAGGTCCACAAGTTTCCTGGCTGCCTGAGGCCCAGTGGCCACCTTTTCCACCTCAGCTACTCCGCGCCAGCCGCCGCAGCCGCCGCCATCTTGATAAAAAAGCCCTGGCTAATCCTAGTAGCAGCGTTTTTCAAACATTTCCCTTCCTCATGATTAAACTCTTAAACTGAAAAGTAACACCTCAAACTGATATAAACAGCATGTCTCTGGACATCCTGCCAATTTAAACTCCTCCTGTAGCCATATAGATGTTGTTAAATGGGCTTGTGCTGCAGAACTGCTGATTTCCAGTCATTGGTATTTAAGTTGATAGATACTTGTTCTGGTATCTTAAATGATGTCCAGTACCTGGCACAATGTATACACTCGTTTGTCAAATAAATGAGTGAAGACAAGACAATGAATTAAATAGAGTCTATTTTACTGGTTACCATCAATTTCATATTTTAATATATTAATAATACTTTAATAACCATTTAATAATTAAAAACCATTTTTCAAACCAAAATAACACAAAAATAAATGAAACTAATAATACAATTTACCACAAGGCCAAAGGTATTTGTTTGGAACAGGGTTACGAGTGGCCCTCCTGTGACTGCGCTGTGACGGGGATCATCTCATGATGGTGATTTATACCATTCCTCCTGTGTCCCGATTCAGAGACCTGAGGTTTTTCCATACTTAAGGGTACATGATCCTGCCTGAATTCTTTTACTCTCCTGGGTTATTTGGGGACTTTTATAACACACACTGGAGAGTAAACTCCACTGAGGACACACACCTGTTACCTTTCTTTTTTCTTCCCTGGGCTTCATAGGCCAGTACTCAGCACAACACTTTACACACAGTCAATTGCTCAATAAATGTTTGCCAGCTAGAACAATAAAAATACTTTTATCTGTTAACAGTAAGCTGATCTTTGGTTATCTGACACCAATTTCTCCACTGTAATCAGAGAAAACCGGTTGGCCAGTTAGCTCAGTTGGTTAGAGCACAGTTTTATAACAGCAAGGTCATGTGGGAACAGATCCCTGTGTTGGCCAGCTGCCAAAAAAGAAAAAAAAAAAATTAGAGAAAACATACATTTGCTGTTGAAATGTCTTAAATTCTAAGAAATCCATCTCTATTTAAGTTATTGCTGGTGGCAGTGAAAGGAGAGGCACCATTTCTCAAGAACTGTGAAATTCATCCATTTCATCCCAAGCTTTAAGAATTTCAAACCATGCCAGTACTCTGATTTTATTTTCTATCCACTGCAAGAATACCTGCACAGTTTTCCTGGCGGTTTTTATTTGCAGGTGCAGAGGAATGAATGTAAGCTGATTTATTGCTGTAGGCTATCTTGATGCAAACAATGGTATACTTTGTTTTTTGGATTCTTTCCAACCCATTCTATAGCTGCTTTCCATCAAGTGTGAGTTCTGTGGCTTTTTTATGAAAGCTATGCTCCCAACAGAAATGTCCTTGAGTAGATAAAATCTTCATTTGATGAAATTGACTAATACTAGTAAAGAATCTTACCATATACAAAACACCTCAGTATATATGAACTTACTCACTTCTCCTAATAAACCAAAACAATAGCATCATTTATTCTCATTTCGCATTAGAGACAGGTCTTTTTAAATCAGTGGTTTTCCCATGCTTACATAGCAGTAGTAGCATTTGAAACTCTGTCTTTTCTGTTTCCTTCTTCTTCAACATAATCATACTACCAGTTCAGGTAGGTATGAAAACTTCTCTTTGGAAAAAGAGATGAGATGAAACTGCTTGAGATCTCCCCTAAGTTAGCATTCTTCCTAAAGGCAGCAGTGAAGTAAGCCACTGAAATCTCTATCCAAAATGAGTAGAATAAAATGAGCATTAGGAATTAAAATGAGCATCACCTTGGCAGATCTGGGCCTCTGTGTCCTCTGTATAATCTTTTGACTTGGTTTCCAGTTTGCCCCAAAGCACAAACAGTAATTAGAACAGAAAAGATGCTTGCATGAGCTGGAAGTTAAAATATCACATAACAATCTCAGTAACTAGATAACTCATGTTAGAGTAGTAATGTCAACACTACAAATATATTACAAGGAGAACAGTCATTCTACTAATGCAGTCTTTTAATAATACATACTTGAAAACATGGAGCTACATAATGTTTTCTCTCATACAGTCACGTCAGTAAGGAACTAAAAAACAAACAAAAATATGTATCCCAGACAATGCTTAGAGGATGCAAATACATATGTAGTGTCTCACCAATTATTTAAAAAAGAAATTGTGAAAAAAAATGGTGTCATTAGTTATTAACATAAGAATTTTGTAAATAGTGAGGAGATTGTAAGTCATTATCCTAAAATTATAAACTGTAAGGCAGTTCCACATTATTTCATCTCAAATTGCTGCTAAAGTGAAAACATAATAGCTTCACAGATTAAGCATTTTAACTGTAATTGCCTTTCTTCTCACTTCCTGATTTGCATAGAAACTTCTGAAACACTTTACTGATTATGATCAATGAAACCAAACTATAAAACTGAGAAGATCTCAATCCATCCAAACCAAAGATGGTTGTTCTACCTTTTGGGTGAATGAATAGCCTAACAGGCCTATTAAAATCCACCCTATCCTTCCAATCTGTTCCTGGCACCGGAGCAAAACAAATCATGTCACACCTACTGTCACACCTATCCTCCTAAAAAGAGCCCTGGCTTCCCACTGGGGGGATGTGGCCTGCACAGTCTGGGCCTGCCCCCATTCTCCAGCCTTCCAAGGCACCTTGTCCACCTCACCTACCACCATCACCACTGTGCTCCAGGGGTCTGTACGGTGACATGCACACAGGTGAGGCTCAATAATTATTTATTAAAAGAATGAATCATCTTCCCTATGTGACAAATGTAACAATAAAATATTGCCTCAAAATCCTGAAACCTCTTTATTTCCAAAGTAATTTTATGTAAGGAGAAAATCAATTAGTAAAGCAAGATGAATTAGTAATGCAATTTATCCTTTACTCGTGGTATGAAATTTTACATATTTTGATAGCCCAGAGCAGGTATTGAAAACTACATACATTTTCACTCCAAGTAATCACTCTTGATTAACAAATTCATTATTTCAACAAATAAATGTCTGTTGTGTTCTAAGTAGAATAAAAGTTAGAAATGATGAATTTAAATATCCATTCTTCCCATAATTCAACAATCATTTACTACAAGTTAAGTGCCAGCTAAAATTATTAGATACACAGCTAAAAATAAACTGGCAGGTGTGCTAGGGAGTTTTCCTATTTCCCAACACACACATGTGTCCATGCACACAATATTAAAGAAATATTAGTAGACATCTGTGGTATTTTTCTTTAGAAGGTAAGGAAAGGGTCTGGTAGCAATGGACAAAAGTGAGTGGGTGGGCTGTACAGGACCGTGACATTCCCCAAAGGAAGTGATTTAGCACATTTGCCTGTATTTGTAGAGGTATGTAGGGGATCAGCTCTCACACCTGATAATGAGGAATATTCTGAGCAACTGAATAAGCAGTGGGCAATCTTGGATTGTGAGTGTTTTGAGGAGACAAGAATTGGGAATTACCCAATGTCTGGGCTCTATCTTGAATCCTAAATAAGCTTGTACTCTGTGAGGTCAAGGTAACCATGATTATGGAACTATGCCTACAGGTAAGGCCAAGGTTTTAGAAGATTAAGAAAAAATCTTAGGGGAAAGCACATACTCTAACTTAAAAAAGTCTGGCTATGCTTTTATTATTAAGTAAGGGGCAGTCTCCTATTGAGAACCTCGTGTAGAAGTTTTCTGAGAAGGCTCTCTGGGCCTGGTAATATGTCACAAAATTTTATCCTGTAAGGAAAAGGGGGTTCCAAAGCATCTGAAATGCAAATTCTAAGCAGACACTGGCATATACAGGGAGAACACAAAATTCAGAGGTGATTCTCAGGGATGGTTGAAACCATCTGGCTGCCTTGACTACAGCAGAGAAAACCCAGAGTCATGAAATTTTAGGAGTTGGGAAACTTCAAACACATTAAATCCAGGCTCAGTCTCAGTGAGCAAATCATTCTTTGTACTGTCTTTACTCAAGGGGTTAGATGCTCTATCTAAATCCTACTTCTCCTGCAATAAGTTCATAAGACATTTTTTCCTGTAAGACAGTACTGATCAAAAGGAGATTTTAGTAAATGGCATACTTTGAGCTCCTTCTTTGGCCACTTACCTTTGTTCTTGGCATAGTGCCCATAATAGCCAGAACATTTTTACATCATCCTAATCAGAGTTAAATTTTCTATAAATTTTTTTTCTTTTTAAAAAATTATAGCCATGTAATGTAGTAAAAACAAGTAATCTACCTGGATGTTAAGGTAAACCTCTGGTCCATATATCAAGAATAACTCCATCTGGTTAAAAGCTACAGAGTAAATATAAATGGATTTGGGTATATGGACACTTTTATACAGCGGTTAACACACAAGCTTTGCAGTACGACAGACCAGGTTTGAATTCTGGTTGGACTACTTACTACCTTCCACCAGTGGCCTTAAGTTACTTAACCTACCTGAGACTTGGTATCTTCATTTTAAAATAATGCATTTTATTAATAAAATGCATGTATTCTGCAGGCCCCAAGGACAGAAAGGACTGCTTTTTCTTGTATAAAGTTTTATACGTTACCATACTCCCTTGTGGATATGATGTGTTTCCTAAAAGAGAGGAAAATCTACCATCTGAATTCCTAGGACCTTTTTTTCCCCAGCCTATTTCATTTATTTATCCCAGCTATAATATTTTTGTTAATCATTTTATAACTTTTTTTTTTTTGTCTTTTTCGTGACCGGTAAGGGGAACGCAACCCTTGGCTTGGTGTCGCCCACACCATGCTCAGCCAGTGAGTATACCAGCCATTCCTATATAGGGTCCAAACCCGCGGTGGGAGCGTCGCTGCACTCCCAGCTCCGCACTCTCCTGAGTGCGCCACGGGGTCGGCCCCATTTTATAACATTTTGATATACTTTCTTGGCTTCCTCTTTGTCCTTACTGAAATAAGTTTTCTCTTCATGCAATTGTGAATAAACTCATGCTTATTTCTATTCAGTAATGTAGGCACTGTCTTTTGGAACAGTAAGATAGATTTTAGCATGAAAATGAATAAACAGTAAGGGTGAAAGACAATAGAAGGTGGCCTGTGAAGAAGTGAATCATGATGTTAGGTGAATGAAAACACTTGGAAAACCTAGTTTAAATTTCCTCATTGTCTAAAAATGAAAAAGGGCAAATGTACTAAGTTTACTGATAATTCACTGCTATTTGCTAGCCATGAATCCAATCATGAAAGGAAGCATACTACCACTTACTAAATATGCACAATACAAGTACTAATATGATACATGGTACTGTCAATTCTATCATAGAAATTTGGCCCAGGTATGAGAATATAATAATTTATAAATCCTAGGAAAAATTACATAATAATAAACATAATATTCCATTACACACATGGGGTATAAATATAAAAAGAATTCTACTTCGAGACTTATGAATATCCTGGACCAAACATGGCTTTCTGTATATGCAAAAGCATTAGGCACCATTTAAAACTTTCCTAAATCCCATACTTGCCTGTTTAGGTTTATAGTGATATAATGATACATTTTTGATAAGCACAATTAAGAGAATGCTGATCAAAAGCTGCCCTTCAACCTAAATTTCCAGACTCAAACTTCAGCTACTCATGTACATGTATCCATCCTATCATCATGCAATAAATATTTTGGTGTATTTGTTTAGAGTTCTTTTCCCATATATATTTAAAAATCTAGTTTTTGTGTGTGAGCAAATAAAACTAGGTTTATGCCACAGTTGTTTTACAGCTTGCTTTAATTTACTACAATTTATCATACATACAAAGAATTTATAAACTATCTATGAACACTTTAAAGAACAAAAGACAGTCACCAATTTACTCACCAATCAGGTTAAGAACTATATATACTGTTATCAAACTTTAGAAGCTCTGAGGGCCACTTTCTGACTGAACCTCTTCCCTTGGCCCAGAGATAACTACCATCATGAATTTAGTGTTAATTATGCCCTTGAATTACTACTTGCAATCCTAAAAAATATATTGCTTGGTCGTCCCTGGTTTAAACTTAATATAACGGAATCCTGTATGCTTTCTTTTATGGCTTTTTCCATTCCTTAATATTACGCTTTTGAGATTCATCCACATTGATGCCTTACAGTACATTTTAGCTACAGTGCATTTTCAGTGCTCCATGATGTATACATTTATGAATATATCAGTTTATCTACTCTATTGTTTTCACCAGTTTTTAAAAATTACAAATAATGCTGCTATGAACGTATTTTTAACATATATCCTGGTGCATGTGTGCAGGAGTTTCTCTATTAAATATAGGGAAGTGGAACTGCTAGATAATAGGGTACATACATGGTCAATTCTATAGATAACATAAACTGTGTCCTAAGAAGTTGTGCCAATTTAGATTCTCACTAGCATAAAGATGACTTTGCATTGCAATCTAGCCAGATTTTTTTTTTTTAAGTATGTGCTAATCTGGTTGATAAAAATGGTAATTCACTGCAGTTTTAATTTTCTTGATTAATTAAGAGCTTTAGCCCCCTTTTCATATATTTATTGGCCATTTGGGTATCTGCTTTTATAAAGTGTCTGTTCTTTTCCATTTTCCAATTGGACTGTTTGTCTATTTCTCATTGGTTCATAGGAACGTCTAAGTATACTGTAGGTCAGATTGTCTACAATATATAATTCTAAATTTTCTAGCAGCCACATTAAAAAGTAAAAAGGAACAGGAAAAATTAATCATAGTAATATATTTTAGTTAATCAATACATACTAAATATTGTCATTTCAATATGTGTTCAATATAAAAAATTATTAAGGAGATACTGTACATTTTTTTTTTCTTGCTATGTCTTTGAAATCCGGTGTGTATTTTATATTTACAGCACATTTTCCTTTGTGGTCTGTATTTTTAAATGTTTTAAAAAATCCTTTGCTTTCTCTGGGGAATAAATTAGATATACAGCTATATTGTCTATTAAAAGTTTTACAGTTTGCAAACAACACAATCATACATGTAGAAAACTCAATGTAACCAACAAAGTTACTAGAATAAGTGAATATAGCAAAATTGCATTTTACAAGTTCAATATATCAAAACATAACATAATATTTCTATATTCTAAAACAAATTATTAGAAACTGAATTAAGGAAAATTCTATTTACAATAGCACTAAAAATCAAAATTTTTAGAAACAAATTTGGCAAAAGATGTTCAAGATAATAAACTAAAAACTACAAAACACTGCTAAAAATACTAAAGACTTAAATAAATGCAGAGATATATCTTTATGAGTTTATGGGTTTACTGTTAAAGACATCAATTTTTCCCAAATTGATCTACAGAGTCAATGCAAATCCAATCAAAATCTCAGCAGGTAACTGACAAACTGATTCTAAAATTCATATGGAATTGCAAAGGACCTAAATAGCAAGACAACACAGCCTCCCTCTTGGCCTCCAGAGGGGGTCCTTCTACAGTCCTTGGGAACGACTGCTGCCTGTGCGCTTTCAGAACCTTACTGATGTGAAGCCAACCAAAATATCCTCTGCATGGACAAGCCGGTCCTTACTTCTAGGATGTACTCTGCCTTGGGTAGATGGGGCTGGGACCTCTTCTTTTGGATATTCCCAACAGAAATCCAGTCTTGGCTCTGAACACTCTTCAAAAGGTTATTCATTTACTTGCTCTTCCTCTTGATAGGAATCCCTCTTATCAAATGTAAAATTTATACGGTCATTAAGCTGAGGAAGCAACATAATTTCAGAACAAATGATCCCAGAACATTATCTCAGAACAGAAGCAAAAGGAAACTTTAACCCTGAAACTGATTCCCCCATTCTACTGACTTCTCTTTTATCTCAAAAGGCCCATTAAGATTGGTCAGTGTTGGACACTGTCCACCTTGGTTAAGAGGAGAAAGAGGGAGGGAGAACTGTAAAATTTTCTGTTTTGAACTTAACATCTATTCCTCCCAACCTTATTCTTCAGTACTGAGAAAACAATCCACTCCCTTTAAATTACTCTTAGAGCCAACATTTCTAGAACAGGATGTAATAGCCTGGGATGGGCCAAACTGCAAAGAAAAAACTACTCCTTTCTGCAAGCTGCAACACTTGTCTGACCAACACCCACTAAACCTGCAGCTGTCCCCCTGCTGCTTTTGTCTCTTTCTCCTACAAAATTCCCTCATTCTTGAGGTTTAGGTATTCTCCCTGTTGCAACTGATTGAATACATTTTCTGTTGGCACTTTGAGATTCAGAGCATTTTTGAGAAACTGATAGCTTCTGACATGAAAGATACTTTCACTGGGCTTAGAATTTTAAATTGATGTGTATGTTCTCTTGGCATATTGAGGTTCTAATTCAATTCTCTTCTGAAGAAATACACTGTCAGTCTAATTGCTCTTGCCTTGAAGATGATGTTTTTTTCTGCCCTCTTTAGCTGCTTTTAAGATTTTCTCCCACACTCTGTTGTTCTGCAGTTTCACTCTACTGTGTTTAGTGTGGCTATCATCTTACTTATACTGCTGGGATGCTTTGGGCTTCTTGAAGCCATGGATTCAAAAATTCAGGAATATTTTCAGTTCATATTTTTCCTCTTCCTCATTCTCTCTATTTCCTCCTTCTAGGACTCTGATTTGAAGTATGGTAAACTTACTATCCTATACTCTCTTATTCCCTGATCTCTCTCTCTCTCTCTCTTTTTCTTTATATCTCTTTGGATTTTGTTCAGGATAATGTTTTCACATCTGTCTTCCAGTTCATTAATTCCACTGGGTCAAATCTGCTGATGAATCCATTTAAACAATTAAAACTTAATTTATCATGTGTTTCTTTTCTAGAATTTTTGTAATTATTTTGTAATATAAATCTGCTTATTGCCTACTCATGTTTCCAAAATCCTCTCTTACTTTTTAAATCATAGTCATTTCAATAAATCCAGTACCTGCAATCTTTGCAGGTTCATTACTGCTGCCTTGTATTTCACTGATTCCTACTCATGGTGCCTAGGTCCCTTGTACATTTTATGATTTGTGCTGGGAGCTGTTTTTTCTCTATGGAATTTTATCTATGAAATAACCTGAATCTTGGGTTGAGGTTAATATTTCCAGAAAGCATTTACATTTGCTGTTGCTAGACACCTGGAGGGTACTGAAGAACTGGAACTACTTCAGAGTAAATCCTTAGCTGGAGATTTTATATACACAGAGAACACGAATTTAGGCTGAGACCCATGTAAAGGCTGACTTTTGGTTTTACATTCTTGGGGTAGAGCAGTTTCTTCTCTACTCATGCCAGGAATCAGAAAGGTAAGTTTCCTTGTTGTCCTTTTATGCATTGGGGCATTTTTTTCTTTTATAACAGCTTTATTGAGATATAATTCACATGCCATAGAAGTTATCCTTTTAAAGTATACAATTCAGTGATTTTTTAAAGCATATTCACAGAGTTTTGCAACCATCATCACTGTCCAATTTCAAAACATTCTCATTACACTAAAGAGAAACCTCATACCCATTAGCAGTCACTCCCCAATTCCTCCTCCCCCCAGCCCCTGGCAACCTCTAATCTACTGCCTGTTTCTATGGATTTGCATATTAAGGATATTTCATATAAATGGAATCATATAGTACACGGCCTTTTGTATCTGGCTTCTCAACTTACCATATTTTCAAGGATATACCTGGCAACGTTCATATTTCACTGACTGTCACAATGCGTAGCCCTTGGCATCCTAATTTTACCTGGGTGTGACCATGTGACTGGCCATGTGACCATGTGATTTTGGCCATTGGGATGTCAGCAGATATAAGATATAACACTTCTAGGTCATTTCCTTAAAAGCTACTTGCCCTCAAATGCAAATCAAAACTACACTGAGATACCATCTCACCCCAGTTAGACTGGCTATAATCAAAAAACAGAGAATAACAAATGCTGACGAGGATGTGGAGAAAGGGGAATCCTTCTGCACTGTTGGTGGGACTGTAAATTAGCACAGTCACTATGGAAAACAGTAAGAAGGTTTCTCAGACAACTACAGAAAGAACTGCCATATGATCCAGCAATCCCACTTCTGGGTACATACCCAAAGGAGAGGAAATCATCATGTTGAAGGGTACCTGCATCCCCATGTCTACTGCAGCTCTATTTACAACAGCCAAGGTATGGAACCAACCTAAATGTCCATTGATGGATGACTGGATAAGGGAAATGTGGTATATACACACAACAAAATACTACTCAGCTATAAAAAAGAATGAAATTCTGCCCTTCGCAGCAGCATGAATGAACTTGGAGAAAATTGTTAAGTGAAATAAGCCAAGCACAGAAAGAGAAATACTGCATGTCCCCACTCATAAGTGGGAGCAAATAAATAAATAAATAAATAAATAAATAAATAAATAAATAAGAATCAATCACAATAATACATTGAATTTTCAGAAGGAGAGAACAAAATTGTGGTTACTAGAGGCAGAAAGTGGGGAGGGGGAGGGCAGATAGCAAATAATTGGTTAACAGACACAAAATAGCTAGTTAGGAGAAATAAGTTCTACTGATTTGTGGTTGAGGTAGGCAGCTACAATTAACATTAACTTATAGCATGTTATCAAATGGCTAGAAGACAGGAGATAGAATATCCTCTACGCAATGAAATGATTACATTTATGTAATAATTAATATGCTAATTATCCTGACCTGATCATCACACATTGTACCAGGTATTGATATTCGACTCTGCACCCTACAAATATGTATAATCAATTATGTTTAGATTTTTTTTTTAAAAAGCTACTTTTTTTCCTTTTTCCTTTTTCCCCATTCCCATGGGCTACCACAAGGTCTTGGTGATGGCGAGCTGGCTGAAGCTATGCAGAAAGTATAATACCCCAGGGTCTGCTGGAAAAGGAGAGGAAACCTAGGTCCCTGATAATCTGGTAGTGTACACCTACTAAACCTCTGGAACATTACATGAGTGAAATAAACTTCTTCGTTTAGACAAGTCTTTTTGTTACAGCAGTTCAGCCCGCATGCTTACCTACAGTTATAAGAATGTAGCATCATTTATTTTACCATTAGCCTGCTGGATAGTTTTCCATCATTTTTAATAATAATAATGTCACCATGAACATATGTATCTTTGACTTCCTCTCTAGTTACTTCCTTATAACACATTTCTAGAAATGGGATTGCTTATTAAAGGATGTGGACATTATTAAACCTCTTGAAATTTCCCATTAGAAAGATGACTTGTTTCACTCTTGACATCAGTGCAGAAGAGTGATTTTTGCTCATTTAAAAAAACTTAAAACATAATAACCAAAAAAGTGCTATTTGATAATTTGCCTAAGGTGAGTAATAGTAAGTAATGGATAGTGAAAACTACTTATTTTATTATTTGTATAAATTCTGATGCTATGAAAACAATACAGATCTCTTTGAGTGGTTCAAAACAAGCATGCAATGAGCATCCCTAAGCCCTTCAACTGGGAAACAATGGTAAAAAATTGTATTACGTTTGCAATATAATTATCTTTAAGTACATTAAAAAATGCCAACATTTTCAGCATATGCTGAACTTATTTTGCATTTCTGACTTGCATTTCCTGAGCTATAATTATGTTACTTTCCCTGTTTCAACTCAATATATTGTGGTTCTGTAGCAGGATATAGTTTTCCGTTTTCATAAATAACAGCAATATGGGAAAAATACAAAAGTGGTGATTTGACACAAAATGAGGAGCTAATGTAGTAACCCATATCTTCTAAGTAGCTAAATATCTCAATCAGTTTCACCTATATTATGAGGACAACTGCATCCCTTTTGTTGCCCATATTGGTAACTCTTATTCTGTAGGAATGATAAACGTGAAGCGGATAATCTAATCATATTCCTAAATGCAAATGTGCTTTAAAATGAAAATGAAAAGCTAATAGATACACATGATAAGTCAGTTACGGTAAACACACACATACAGATGAATACTGAAAAGCAGTCATAATTTAACCCACATATCCCATCCATGGAAACGTAAAAGCTTCTAACATGATTTTTATTTGGGGCTGGGGGAGTCAGCCTCCCAGATGTCTCCCAACGATCCCCCTTCCTGGTGTTCATGCCCTGTGGAGCTCCCACTGAATAGGGTTAACCTGTGTAACCAACTGGATATCATGGGATGACGGTGAGGGACTTCAGAAGGTATTTAATAAAGGTATTTCTGTCTCTCATATCACCGCCTTTAGGGGAATCCAGCTGCCATGTTATGAGGACACTCAAGTGGCCCAATGGGGAGCTCCACACGAAGAGAAACTAAGGCCTGTCTGATAACAGCTGGCATTAACTTGCCAGACACATGAGTGAGTCATCTCGGAAGTGGATCCTCCAGCTCCCGTCAAGCTTTCAGGGGACTGCAGTCTTACGAGAGATGCAGCGCTGAGCCTGCCAGCTCCGCTGTGCCCAGATTCGTGATCCAGGGAAACCCAGTGAGATGATAAATGTTTACTGTTTGAAGTCACTAAGTTTTAGGGTAATGTGTTAGATAGCAATAGACTACTAATACAGGGACTTTGGAATATTAAATGAAGATTAATTAACCTGAATAAGAAATAAATACAAAAGGAGACACCTTGATTAATAGTAAAATAAATGTAGATCCCAAGTAAATTTTAATTCATCAAAAATTTACAACATGCTTATTATGTATAAAAAGAGCCCTTTAACTTTTTCTTTTAACTTTTCTAGCTGTGAAATAAGTGCTTTTCTCTCGGTAAGCCCTCCAGCCTCCTGTGTTTGGCCTCCTTTCAGAGCATGTACATAGGCCTCCCAGGAACATCCCAGGGTAGTGCTAAGGCACAGAAGAGATCCGTGGGACACATCACCTCTGTTCCAGTCTTTCCTAAGCTTTCCATGATATCTTTGTATAAACATATAAATCTCTCACGTTCTTTTCATACTAAATGAAGCTCAAGATACTTTATAAATTGTCCCCCAAATAAATCAGAATAATGAAACAAAGGTGCTGCTTGTTTTCAAACTACAGTCATAACTCAGAGATATTGCAGGTTTGGTTCCAGACCACTGCAATAAAGCAAATATTGCAATAAAGCGAATCACAAGTTTTCTGTTTCCCAGTGCATATAAAAGTTGTTTGCAAACTGTAGTCTTTTAAGTGTGCTATAGCATTATGTCTAAGAAAACAATGTACATTCCACAATTTAAAGAATGCTTTATTGCTAAAAAATGTTAACAATCATCTTAGCCATCAGCAAGCTGTAATCTTTTTGCTGGTGGAGGGTCTTGCCTCAAATGTTGATGGCTGCTGATTGATCGGGATGGTGGCTGCGGAAGGGTGGGGTGGCTGTGGCAATTTCTTAAAATAAGACAACAATGAAGTTTGACATATCAATTGACTCTTTTCTTTCATGAAAGATCTCTCTGTAGCATGCGATGCTGTTTGATAGCATTTTACTCATAGTAGAACAGCTTTCATTATTGGAAACATTGCCGCTGCTTTGTTAAATAAGTTTATGTAACATTCTAAATCCTTTGTTGTCATTTCAAGAATGTTCACAGCGTTTTCACCAGAAGTAGATTCCATCTCAAGAAACCACTTTATCTGCACATCCATGAGAAGCAACTCCTCATGCATTAAAGTTTTATCATGAGATTGCACAATACAGTCACATCTTCAGGCTCCACTTCTAATTCTAGTTCTTTAGCTGTTGCCACCACATCTGCAGTTACTTCCTCCACTGAAGTCTTGAACCCCTCAAAGTCATCCACAAGGGTTGGAATCAACTTCTTCCAAACTCCTATTAATGTTGATATTTTAACCTCCTGCTATAAATCATGAGTCTTCTTACTGGTGTCTAGAGTGGTGAATCCTTTCCAGAAAGTCTCAGTTTACTTTGTTCAGATCCATCAGAAGAATCACAATCCATGGCAGCTACAGCCTTATGAAATGTATTTCTTAAATAATAAGACTTGAAGGTCAAAATTACTCCTAGATCCACAGGCTGAAGAATGGATGTTGTATTAGCAGGTATGAAAACAACATGAACCTCCTTGTACTTCTCCATCAGAGCTCTTGGTGACCAGGTGCATTGTCAATGAGCAGCAACATTTTGAAAATAATCTTATTTTCTGTACAGTAGGTCTCAACAGTGGGCTTAAAATATTCAGTAAGCCATGCTATAAGCAGATATTCTGTCATCCGGGCTTTATAGCGTACAGTCAGAGTAGATTTAGCATAATTCTTAAAGGTATTAGGATTTTTGAAATGGTAAATCAGTGTTTGCTTCAAAAGTCGCCAGCTGCATTAGGTCAGGTCCTACCAAGACAGTCAGCCCGTCCTTTGAAGTTTTGAAGCCAGGCATTGAATTCTCCTCTGTAGCTATGAAAGTCATAGATGGCATCTTCTTCCAATAGAAGGCTGTTTCATCATTGAAAATCTGTTGTTTAGTGTAGCCACCTTCATCAATGACCTAGCAAGATCTTCTAGATAACTTGCTGCTTCACCTATAGTTTTATGTTACGGAGATGGCTTCTTTCCTCAAACTTCACGAACCAACCTCTGCTAGCTTCAGACTTTTCTTCTGCAGTTCCTTGCTTGTCTCAGCCTTCGCAGAATCGAAGAGAGTCAGGGCCTTGCTCTGGATCAGGCTTTGGCTTAAGGGAATGTTGTGGCTGGTCTGGTCTTCTATCCAGACCACTCAAACTTTCTCCATATCGGCAACAGGCTGTTTATAGTTTTCTTATCATTCGTGTGTTTACTGGAGTAGCACTTTTAATTTCCTTCAAGAACTTTTCCTTTGCATTCACAATTTGCTTGGCTGTTCGGCACAAGAGGCCTGGTTTTCAGCCTGCCTTGGGTCTTGATGCGCCCTCCTCCCGAGGCTTCATCATTTGCAGCTTTTGATTGAAAGTGAGAGTCGTGCTACTCTTCCTTTCACTTGAACACTCAGAGGCCACTGTAGAGTTATTAATTGGCCTAATTTCAATATAGTTATGTCTCGGGGAATAAGGTAGCTCAAGGAGACAGAGAGAGACAGGAGAACAGCTGGTCACTGGGGCGGTCAGAGCAAACAAAACAGTTATTGATTAATTTGCTATCTTATGTGGGCACAGTTCGTGGCACCTCAACCAATAACAATAGTAACATCAAAATCACTGATCACAGATCACCATAACAGACATAATAATAAAAAAAGTTTGAAATATTGTGGGAATTACCAACAGTGTGACATGGAGACACAAAGTGAGCACATGCTGTTGGAAAAATGGTGCCGAAAGACTTGCTCGACGTTGCCCCAGAACTTCAATTTGTAAAAAAAACGCAGTATCGGCAAAGCACAATAAAATGAGGCTGCCTGCATATGCAATCCCACCATCCTTACACACACACCCACCTACTTCAGGTAGAGTACAACCACCTCGAGAATCACTCGGCTGCTTTTCAATTTTGAACATTCACACCCCCACGGTATACCTTTAGAGACTCTTCTAGAGTAATCTCCAAAATTACAGTAAAAATAAGCTTCATTTCCACTAGAATAGGCAGAGTAAACCAAATAAAAGAAACAAGTCTGAAAGCTCAAAAAAAAAAAAAAAAAAAAAAGTGAGTCAGAAAGACAGGAAAAACGAAAGCCGCAAATGGGTCTGTACAACTTAACAGCAATTCAAAAGGGGGAGAGTGCAAGTCAGTGAAATGTAGCAATTGAGTGCTTTTTAAAGTCAGGCCTATTATACACGAACATGTTCTGAGACAAAGCAGGATAACACATTCACATTACTAAAGTCTGCCACCTGAGGAGGGCTGGCTGAATCATGAGTTCACACGCCCTAGAAAGAACCTTGGTAGAACTTTCAGCTCACTGGTCCAGAGAGAATCAAATTTATAACAGCATAATTTGCAACTTGTCAGAATCCTTAGAGTAAGTATCGTTTCCGTCTGTTGTAGAGCAGCTGATAATGTACACATTACAAAATGAACATTGATGCCTACCTTTTTCTGCAGTTCCTGAAAAACAGATCCTTGCTATGAAAACTTATATACAATGTTTACTATGATATTTAGTTGGACCTTTCCCCACTCTTTTGGGTACATGAAGAAAATCAGGGCAACTGTAAAACTGCCATTGAGCTTCCCAAACTGGTAATTCATCTTTAAACCCTTGACATTTTTGCAGAAGGGTAACTGGCACTGACATGCTTTGAATGAAAACTGTAAACATTAGAACAATTTGTGGCTAAAATCTCTTCTGAGAATGATACAAATTGGAATGCAATTTATGCTGAGTAAGAATTGGCAGGGCTATTTCTAAAGGGGGCTTGGAAGAACTGAAGCTGCAGAGTCATAAACAGAAGATGAGACACATAAGTTTGCCCAGAGATGACAGTCTGCTTGAGAGGGCTGACCTCATGGCCTAGCCTAATTTTCCTTGGCACAAAGAAAAGACTCGAAATTAGGAAATATTCCATTTTAAGATTATTTAAAAAGTCAGATAGTTGAATAAAGAAAAAAGATTATTACGGTGGGAAAATTCACCCAATGTACTAGTGCCAGGAGAAAGAGGGTTGGATTGGGAGTCCACAGACTTATTTTTCTTGTCTTTTCTCTGCCAGTAATGGTATGTGAGTTTTAGCAAATCACTTAAACTGTCTAGGATTAAGTTTTCTTATCTGTAAAATGAAAGTACTGGTTTAGAATCCAGAATTCACTAATTTTTGCAAAATGAGATCAAATGGAAGTGGAGACCTGGTATACCGTGTTGAGGAAGATTTTCAGGCTGCTTGGAGACTCATTAGGAAAACAGACTCTAATCAGTTAGTAATGTCTGCCAAGATGAGCCATGGTGGAGGAACGGCTGGAGAAGTGCGTATTTGCTATCCTGGGACTCAGTCGTCCTTAAGGGCTCTTGCAATGATAACATTGTCATTTACCATTGAACATAATTAACCAGAAAATCCACTGAAAGGCTATTTGAATAAAACTGCAAATTTAAGAAATGTGAAGAGCTTGGTAATGAACAGAATGGGAAATCCTTTACAGTTAAAGGCTGTAAATTTCAAGAGGTAATGACTATTATCAAGGCAACTAAAAAAAAAAGTACACTTAACGGTAGGTACTAGGTTGGATAGGTAAAACTCCAAAATGATGATCACAGCATGGTTTTACGTCTCATAGACCTTGGGCAATATTAACTATCACATCTACAATACCAATAACTTCACTGAAATTCCTCATATCTTGCCTATTAAATCATTATAAATCTAAACAGTTAGTTCAGCATTCAGAAAGTCATTGCTTTACAACTTAAATTTGAAAAGAAAATTTGTAATAAAAAACAGAGTTGGCAATTGATGGCCACATTTTAAATCAGTAGTATTGCTGCTATTATTGGGGAGTTCATCAGTCTATTTCTTAATTGTTATGAATTAACACAACTTTAATTAAAAATGTACATTGATCAAACGACAAATTAGAAATGATTTAAAGTAGTTTTAGTTCAGAAAAAATTTACATATCCATGAAAAATATTTTAAAGTACTTTCTGATAAAGTTGTAAACTACTATAAATATAGGGAACCACAGAAATCAATAAATCCAAATTTATTTCCTCTTATGAGATTTAGGACTAAATTATCTGACCACATTGGATTGACTGTCCTCAGATCAAGGGTATGGTTAAATCTAGCACCAAGAGAATGTGTTAATGATAAATTTAAATATCACTGATATTTTCAAGGTAATAAAACCTGGTTAAGTCCATATGTGAAGTTTTGAGCTTTGCTTGAACTCTGAGGAAAATAAAGCAAAATTGCTGTTCACAAAAATAAGTAAAATCTACCTTCACAAGTTCTTGAGAACCTATACAACATTCATCTTTTTTAAAAAAATAAACATCACCAAATTTTTTGTAATAGAATGAACAAAAATAGAAATCATTGAAAGTCTTTACTTATTTGTTTTTGGCCCTAGAATTCATCTTTAAGCATCTAATGTGAAGAATATTTTTCTTACTTATAAGCTAATCTTTTACAATTTTGAGGGTGGGTTTACTTTTATATCTATTAAAAACATGCTGTTTGAGATTTTCTGGCTTTAGGGATAGAGTAAGTTATTCTGGAATATTTTTGGTCTTAAAGTAGACTGCTATTTGTAATGATGAAAATAATGAACTTAGTTATTCACTCATTAAGCAAAATAAGGAGTGAACCGGGCCCCGTTCTAAGTGCTACAGCAGCAAACAAACCAGAAGTCCCCATTCACGTAGAGTCTAGATTCTAGTACTTGGATATAACTAATGAAAAAGTAAGCAAATAATTTCAGATAGTGATAATTGTCACGATGAAAAAAATATCAGAGTGATATGAAAGAGAAAAACTAAGTGCGGTTGAGCAGTCCACTGGCTGGTCAGGGAGGCAAGACCAGCTTAACAGGTGTGTAACCTGTGCAACTGCATAGGACCTCTTGCTTAGAAGAGGCTACTAGACTTAATGCTCTGCTTTCATTGTCCTGAAATTCTTAGTAATTTTTCACAAGGGGACCTATATTTTCATTTTGCACTGAGCCCCACATATTATGTGGCCTCTCCTGCTAGAAAGTGAGATCTGAATTATGAAGGAGCTATATCTACATGAGAATGGTGGAAGGATGTCCTATGAGAGCGAATGGTTAAGTGCAACATACCCTTGCACGTAGGAGAAACAGAAAAAAGACTCAGATGTCTGATGCATGGAAGTCAGAGAAATGTAGCAGTAGTAGATGAGGCCAGGAGAGTAGACAATGGCCAGTTCATGTAGGGTCTTGAAGGAGACCTAGCACAAGCAAAGTGTACTTGATGAAAAGGTATCCACCTGCTGGCAGAGGGACACAGAAAGTTTGTTTTGGTGTAAAGTTAGACTGAGACTATTTAACTATCTATGTATCTATCTATCTCTATCAAGACACATACCTACACATACAAACAGCTGAAATATTTATGAAGGAGAAAAGATGTAACAGGCAAATATTAACAAAAAGAAAACGAGTAAAAATACATAATAAATTTTACAGCAAAAATAGTTATCAGGGGGCCGAGCCCTTGGCGCACTCGGGAGAGTGCGGCGCTGGGAGCGCGGTGACGCTCCCGCGGCGGGTTCGGATCCTATATAGGAATGGCCGGTGCGCTCGCTGGCTGAGTGCCGGTCACGAAAACGACAAAAAAAAAAAAAAATAGTTATCAGGGATAAAAGAAACAGTATAACAAAATGTTCATTTCATCAGAAAAATATAGTAGTTTTAATTTTATAAGCGCCTGACAATATATTTCAAGCTATATAAAGCAACACTGCAAAATTCCAGAGAAACTGTCAACCTCACAATCATAATGGGAGAGTTTAACATTCCGCCTCAGAAACTGCCAAATTAACAATCACAATAATAATAACCTATCTGTCAAAATCAATTTATTTACCTTACTCATGTTATGCTCATTACATGGCTTTGGTATTCCCTGATTCCTTTGCTCGTAGTTTATTCTGTTGCTTTTGCTAATGTGGCATAAAGCAAAGGGAACACAGATTGGTTAAGTAACTAATCTACTCAACAAATATTTACTGAGTGGCTCCTAGGCTCCAGGCACTGTTCTAGTCTGTCGTGTCATGCATTAAACAGAAAAGGTCCCTGCTTACATTCTAGGTGGGCACCTAGAAAATAAACAGATAAACATGCAAATAAGTTTCTATTTACATGTTAAACATAACAATTATAACATAATTATAAACACTAAAAGGAAAAAGCAGGCTGAGCAGTGCCAGGAAGTCAGGGTAGCAGATATTTGCTAGTTTGGCAGGTCTCTCAGGGAAGGCTCTATGCTAAGCTGACCGCTAAGCTGACCACTAAGCGAAGAAGAGAGTGCTTCCTGCAGAAACCTGAAGGGAGAGCTTTCCAGGCCAGTGCAAAAGGCCCACGTGGAAGCAGCTGGGCTTCTTCCAGAACAGTAAGGGTCAGCAGCCGCTGCAGTGGAGTGAGCCAGGTCAGACAGGTGTGTGCAGAGTGCGGTGTGTTGGACCACACAGGGCGTGGCTTTTATTTTAAGTGACGTAGGAAACCACTGCAGAGCTCTGAACACCAGTGGTATGACCTGGCTTCCATTATTAAAGGGGCAGTGTGGCTGCTTTGTGGGGAGGGGCAGGGGCTGAAGCAGGGAGACTAGTTAGGAGGCTTCTGTAATAACGAAGGGACGAGGAGCTTCCCTGGCTGGACCAGGGCACACACCGTAGAAGTGGTGTGAGGAAGTGGGACTCTTGTGTATATTGGGAAGGAGAGGGTCAAGATAAATGATGAGTCCTTCCAGCCTTTGTTACACTTCCTCTCTTAGGTTCTTAAGGCTCTGATGGGTTTTTCTTTCAGAGAACTTACTCCCATAGGCTATCTGTCTGAAGCAACTGTATTTAAAAACTGATTCACTGCATTTAAAAATATGTAAAATATTAAAAAGAAAAAAGATTTGGAGAAGTTGTAAATACTGCTGAGAGCTCTCTTAAAAAATAATCCATTCTGTTTAATCTGCTCATTAAAAAAAAACCAAAATCCATTCTGCTTAAAAAACTAGCTTGTTAAAAAGTCAAAGGTAAGTGAAGAGAGTTGGGGGTGTGGGATGGGAGGTGGGGGGAGTTCCACAGTTACTTAGGCACAAGGAAACTGGATCTCAGCGGGCAAGATAGAGTTGAGGTCTTAGACGAATGACTGAGAAAGAGGAGTTACCTGGGTTTTTCTCCATTTTTGTTTGCTGAATGGACATTCTGGAAACACAGGCAGACGGCAGAAAGCTGTGGGCAGGATTTGCCTAGTTTCACAGATAATTGGACCTAACAGCAAGAGACAATTAGCAGCTGGTCTATTCATTAAACACTTTCCTTGGCAATAGCAGAGTCCCTGCGTTTCTAACAGCCTTCTCTCTGATATTGATTGCTGTCTGAAAAAGCTTGCAGTGACAAAATTGTAGATACAGCAGAATGGATTATTTTAAATCACAAAACCAATTTATATACAAATGTATAAAAGTTTCACAAGGGCTTCCAAGACCTGATTTCATGAGCTAAAAATTAGGAAAAAGATTGATGACAAGTTTGTATTTCAGAATTGACTACCCTGATATTGCCTGGAACCTCTGAAGATGAATGAACAGACCAAAACCTTTGCTCAACAAATTGTAAGATACTCTTAAGAAAAATATCTAACTAACCCTAGGTGCCTGATGAATCACCTTTTTCCACTAACAGGAGAAAATGACATTCTGTCTTCTGAACAAGGCATCTTTTCTCCTAAATGCTGCTGGGATACATTTTTCCTTAGGCTCCAATTAGAAAGTACATGGGCTTTTATCTGATCGCATTTATCATTACCTGCAAATTACAAGATGTCCATAAAAAGGCATGTTCTCAGTGTGATAGAATCTAGTCCAAGGTGCTACATAAATTAAACTCCACCTATACTTGAAAAAAACTTCTTCCAGCCAACTTCCTTATAGTTCAAAAGACTCAGGAAAAGATCATAAGGTACTTTAGTCAGTATACAAAAAGTTAATATCTTGATATTTGAGAATTCTCCAAAATGCTTAAATCATTCTATAGGAAATGTATTAGTTGCTATAAATTTTGTCATATAATAATAAAATTAGGATACCTGAAAATAACTTTTTAAAAACAAAAATTGGAAACAACCCATATGTCATTCAGTGACTGATATTTAAACCAACAGTGGTATATCCAGACTATACAGTACTACTCAGAAATAAGAAGGTATGAACTATTGACCCATAAAATATGAATCTCCAGAGATTTATGCTGAGAAAAAAGCCAATTCCCAAAGGTTATGTTCTGTATTATTCTATTTATCACACATTCTTGAGATGACAAAATTACTGAAATGGGAAACATATTAGTGATTGTGAGGGGTGAAGGACAGGGCCAGAGAAGATAGGGGAAGTGGGACGGGGGGAAAGTGGTACGGTTATCAAAGAACACCACCAGGGATCCTTGTGGAGATGAAACTGGGTCTTCACCATGTCAGTGAGGACACAAACCTACACACCTGACAAAGTTGCTTAAAATACACATACACACAGAAGTAAAATGGGAAATTTGAACAACATCAGTGGATAGTCTGTCAATGTCCTGGTGTGATACTGTACTGTAGTTATGAAAGCTGTTACGGTAAAGAGTACATGTCTGTATTGTTTGTTAAAACTGCATGTAAATATATAATTATTTCAAAATAAAAAGTTTAATTAAAAAACAGTAAAGGTTGACTTGAAGACTTGATAAACATCAGCTTGGCGGCTACTCATTTGCTTTCAAAGGTAAACTGTTAAGCTTTTAATAACAGTACCAGGAGAATCTTGCCTGTGGTTAATGGTGTTACCAGGTGCTGCTTCCCAAAAGTAAAATTATTCTGCCGTTTAAGAATAGCTAGAAAAACATAACTTTGAATGTTCTGAGTAATTCTTAGAAGGCAAACGATCCAGTATTTTAATCACCTGTTGATGTAGAGTATACAGAATATAAAGTATACTCATTTTAAGTGTGTAAGCCAATGAGTTTGACAACGTACAAACCTACATAACCACCACCACAAACAAGATATTGAACATTTCCATGACACCAAAACGTTCCTACTTGTCCAGCTCTAGTCAATAACTGATCTATTTTTGGTCACTAGAGATTAGTTTTGCTTTTCTAGTATATCATATAAAGACTTATACAGTATATATTGTTTTGTGTGTGGCTTCTTTTGCCTAGCATGTTTCTGAGATTCTACCAGGTTACTGGGCATATCAGTAATTCACTCTGTTTATTGCTGTGTGGTATTTAATTATATAAGTGTATTATAATTTCCTTATCAATTTACCTTTTGAAGTAACATCTGGGTAGTTTCCAGTTTTGTCTATTATTAATACAGCTGCTACGAACAATAGCATAGAAATCTCTGTTGAACAGATATTTTATTTTACTTGACTAACTATGTAATAGTTGAATTCCTGAATTTTATTGAAAATATATGATTAACTTCATAGGGAACTTCCAAACTGATTTCCAAAGTGTTAGTACCAATTTACATTCCCACTTGCATGATGCTTCACGATCTCACCGACACTTGGTATTGTTAGTCTTTTTCATTTTAGCCATTCTGGGTGTGCTGTGGGATATCACTGTGATTTTTATTTGCATTTCTCTGGTGATTAATGATGTTGCACATCTTTTTATGTATTTATTTGCTATCTCTTTATTGTCTTCTGCGAAGTATCTATTCAAATCTTTTGGCCTGTTTTTTGTTTGTTTTTGTTTTTTGGGTTTTTTTTTCGTATTTGCCTTCTTTCTTATTAAATTGCAAGAATTATTTATTCATAAAGTACTTGGCCAGATATACATATGTATCACAAATACTTATAATCTCCAGTTTGGCTTTTTATTTTAACAGTGTCTTTAAAAGACTAGAAGATTTTAATTTTGATGAACTCCAGTTTATCAATTATTTTCTTTTATTGTTTATGCTTTTTGTGTCCTACCTAAAAATTATTTGCCTACCCTGAAGTCACAAAGATTTCCTCCTGTGTTTCCTCACAGAATTTTTAAGATTTTAGCTTTTACATGTGTTTTGAGTTGTTTTTTTGTTCATTGTACGAGGGATTGAGGTCCATTCCCCTTCCCCACCTACATGGGTAGACAGCCCTGTAGACAGCCAATTGCATCAGCACCATCTGATGTAAAGCTATCTTTTCATCATTGACTTAACTTGTCATTTTTGTTGAAAAATCAATTGGCCATAGGTGAATGGATCTATTTCTGGACTCTATTCTGCTCCATTGATGTATATGTCTATTCTACCAATACCACATTGTCTTCATTACTGTAACTTTACAGTAAGTTTTGAAATCAATAAGTGTAAGTTTTCTTTTTCAAAAGTGTATAAGCTACTCCAGTTCTTTGGTATTTCCACGTACAGTTGGTTCTCTGTATCTGTGTGTTCCAAATGTGCAGATACAGAGCGCTGTGGAGCTTGAGCATCCTCAGATTTTGGTATCCATGGGGAGTCCCCCGAGGATACTGAGGGAAGACTGTAAATTTTAGAAACAGCTTTCCATTTTTACAGAATTGCCTGTTGGCATATTGTTTGGAATTAGTTGAATGTATAGACCAATTTGAAAAGAACTGACATCTTAACATATTGAGTCTTCTAACCCAAGAGCATGGTATACCTTTCTATTTAGTTTGATCTTTAGTTACGTTCAGCAATATTCTGTAGTATTCAGTGTAGCAATCTTGATATTTCTTGCTAAGTTTACCTTTAAGAATTTCATTTGTTTTGATGTTGTTACAATTAGCATTTAAGAAATATTTCATTTAACTATTAGTAATAGAAATAAAATTTATTTTTCTTTTTCTTTTTTTTTTTTTTTTTGTCTTTTTCGTGACCGGCACTCAGCCAGTGAGCGCACTGGCCATTCCTATATAGGATCCGAACCCGCGGCGGGAGTGTCGCTGCGCTCCCAGCGCCGCACTCTTCCGAGTGTGCCACGGGCTCGGCCCCAATAAAATTTATTTTTCTATGTTGATCTTTTCTGAGACCTTGTTACATTCACTTATTTGTTCTAGTAGCTTTTTTTTTTTGATAAAAATAATGTTATTTAAAAATAGAGTATATCTTCCTTTCCAATGTGTATGCCTTTTCTTGCCTTATTACAACAACTATGCCTGGCTAGGACCTCCAGTGAAATATTGCACAGCAGTGTTAAGAGTAGACATTCCTACCTGGTTCCTAATCGTAGAGGGAAAATTTTCACCATTAAGTATAATGTTAGCTGTAGGTTCTTCACAGATATTCTTTATCAGATTTAGGAGGTTTCCTTCCATTAGTACCCTTCTGAGAGTTTTAATCATAAATGAGTGTTGAATTTCACCAAAAACATTTTTCTGCATCTACTGAGATGATCATATAGCTTTTATCCTTTATTCTAGTAATAGAGCAAATTAAATCAATTGATTACACATGTTAAATTGAGCTTGTATTCCTTTAAATTGCTGGAGGCAATTTGAGAATTTCTGTATCTATATATACAAAAGAGATATTGAGATCTTAGTTTACAGTTTTCCTTTCTTGTTTTTGTATAGGTTTGGTACCAAGATAAAACCAACCTTATAAAATGAGTTGGCAAGTCCCCTCTCCCCTACTTTCTAAAATAGTTTATGTAGGAATGGCATTATTTCTTCCTTAAATATCTGTTATAATTAACCAATGAAGCCATCTGGGTCTGGTGTTTTCTTTGTGGGGAGGTTTTTTTTATTACAAATTTGATTTTTAAAATAGATATAAAATGACTTAATTTTTCTATTTTGTGTGTCTCAGTTTTGGAAATTTGTGTCATCAGGAATTTCATCCATTTCATCTAAGTCCTCTCTTTTAATTCTAATACTGTAGTGGAGAGTTGGATCTTATTTCCTCTTCCATCCTTAGTGAGTCAGCTATAACTTCATCTACTTTATTGAACTCTTCAACAAATCATCTTTTGATTTTATATAATCACCTATTGCTTTCCCATTTCCTATTTTATTGATTTCTACTCTGTACTATTTCATTCCTTCTACTTGCTTTGGGTTTTATTTGCTTTTCATGTTATAGTTTCATAATTGAAAGCTTAGGTTATTGATTTTAGACTTTTTAAATTTTTCTGATACAGATGCTTCTCGATGTACGATGGGGTTATGTCCTGATAAACCTATAAGTCAAAAATGCGTTTAATACACCTAACTTACCAAACATCATAGCTTATCCTAGCCTATCCTAAACATGCTCAGAACATTTATTAGCCTACAGTTGGGCAAAACCACCTAACACAAAGCCTTTTCTATAATAAAGTGTTGAATATCCCATGTAATTTATTAAATACTATAATGAAGTGAAAAACAGAATGGTTGTATGGGTACTTGAAGTATGGTTTCTACTGAATGCATTTGCTTTTGTACCATCATAAAGTCAAAAAATTGTTATGCTGAATCATTGTAAGTTGGAGAGGACCAACTGTATAATTATTTTAAACTATAAATTCACTTCTAAGTATTGCTTTAGCTGCATCCCAACATTTTTAATATCACATAATTTCATTTTCATTGAATTCAAAATATTTTCTAATTTATCTTGTAAGTTTTTATCTAGTTGGATAATCTCTGCCTTTTATCTGGAGTTTCTAGACCATTTACACTTAATGTAATTTATCAGTATAGTTGGTTTAAATCTGCATCTGCTTCTTCTATATTTATTTCATCTGACATTTTTTACCTGTCTGAGTCCATCTGGGCTGCTGTAACAGAGTAACATAGCTTAGGTGGTATATAAACAACAGAATTTATTCCTCAGGGTGCTGGAGGCTGGGAAGTCCATGATTGAGGCACTGGCAGAGTCAGTGTCTGATGACCTCTGTTTTCTCACATGGTGAAAAGGGTGAGAATCTCTCTGGGGCCTCTTTTACAAGAGCACTTATCCCATTCATGAGGCCGAGCCTTCATGACCTAATCACCTCCCAAAGGCCTCACCTCCAAAGAACCTCACACTGGTGATTAGTTTCAAATGTGAATTTGGGGGCGGGGGTGGGGTGGGGAACAATGCAGACATTTAGTCTATAGCATTACTATTTCCCTCCTTTATAAACATTTGGATAAACTGCATTTTCTTTTGCAATCCATTTTATCAAGAACAGCATAATTAACCTGATGTACCCATAACAAACCTTCAGCAACTATAATTACATGGCCAATCCCATTTCATCTAAACTCCCACTCACTCCATGTCTCCTGGATTACTTTGAGGCAAATTCCAGATATCATATTATTTCATCTGTTATACTTCAGTATGTATCTCTGTAAAGACTTAAAAAAAATTTACAACAATTTAATTATTACATCTAAAAAATTAACAATAATTTCTTAAGAGCATCAAATAGCCAATCACTATTTAGATTTCCCTGGTTGTCTTTTTAAAAGAATCATCCCTTGCATATTGTCTGTTTTTATTGGGATGGTGGGGGATGAAGGAGCTTCAGGGAGATATAAAAATACCACTGCTGCCACTCCCAATCCCAATATGACTTTCATTTGATTTAAAATTTAGAACAGTAATTTAAAAGATGTAATTTAGAATATTAATTGCACAGAACTCCTACATTAAAAGCGTTTTAAAATTGGAGTTGCTATTTTAAATTGAACAATGTCATTCTTGGAAACTGTCTGAAGCCTACATATCATGGATAACTTAACTCCATATTTTGAAAGTCTCAATTTTGGACAATTTCCAATATGAGTGACTTCCTATTACTTCATCCGTATTATACTGTAAAATTCTGTAAAGCCATAGCCATATCTTCTAAGAGGAGAGAAACTGCTCATGAATATTTTCCTAAATTTTGCTTGCACTCTGTTATTTATTTCTTTGTGATAATTAAGAGTTAAATTAACTTAAAATGTAAAATCTAGGGACAAGACTTCAAGATATTATTCAACCATTCTAACCTAGATTGTACTGCTGGAGTTTTTAATGTCATTGCTTTACTTCTCAAGGAAATGAGCTACAGATGTAGAGAGCTCATAAGCTGTCTACATTTGTAATGTAGACACACTGTTAAGTGTAACAGTTTATGAGGAATAAGCTCAAAGACATTTAATGAATTATTCATAATTTCTGCACTGTACTTTTTAAAAAACTAGCCTAAACTTTTTCCAAATAGAGGGTAAAGTGAAAACACCCGTTCCCTTAGGAAAAACACAAGAAAGCTTTAGCTGATCTTTATTATATCAAATAACATACTGGCTTGCTGAAGAAATCTAATCAAAATTCTGATAATACTATACACTGCGATAATTGTATAAAACTTGGTGAAAATTAACAGATGAAAATTTTTACAAATTTAGGAATACTTTTGTTAAAAAAAAAACCTCTTCCTTTATCCTAAAATACTTGTATGCTTAAGAAATTTTTAATTTCATGTTTTCTGCAATCCTAGTCAGTTTATCCAGTTAAGGCAGAAAGATATAATATATTGTGGCACTGAGATTTGTAAGCATATCTTTTTTTTTAAAATTCAGTGTACTAATTCTTTTCACATATTTTTTCATTTGACTTTCTCCATGATTTTGCATGGTAAGCAAGATCCAGTGTTACTACTTCCTTCTATTCTAAAGAGCGGTAAACTAAGGATTAGAGAGGTAAAATAAATGACCCAAGGCCATAATCTGGTCAGTTACTGGGTCCAGACACAAATGAGGTCTTCTGACTGCAGGGAGCACTCTCCTTTTGTTACACCAGAGCTAAATTGCCCACTGATTTTAGGCTTTTTGGAGGAAACTTTCTGAATTCCATATACCCAAATATGAGTCTGAAATGGGAAAACGGGAAACAGAACATGGCAGAGAAATTTGTGAGCTCTACTGGACAGTGATGTTCTGGCTTTATTGTTAACTACTGTGATTTTCACTACAAGTTTTTCAAAAAAGTCTGGCCTTTTCCTCACAAAATTATCTGGAAGAATAAAACTGACAGATGGAGAATTCTTTCTTTTTCCCTATTACTATTTTTTCAGTAATACTAACATGTATTGAGAGACAACACTTTCCCATCTTTGCCCTTTAGACGTTTCTAGTCTGCAGATGGTCAGAGGCAAACAGGTACACAAGTAACCATAATGCAACATAAGAAAATAATTGTTGGTTATATACAAAGCACTAGAAAGCAGTTCTGCTTACGGGCATGAGGGAAAGTATAGGGTATTTTGGAGTAATGGTTGAAGAGTATCTTAATATATACTAGCTCCAATGAATTCATTCTTACATTTCCATTCGGGGAAAAATAATTAACTGCTGTTTGTTAAGTTACAGCACAGGAAAACATTCTGTAAAAGACAGCCAACTGTCAAATATAGCCAAAAAACTGGAGAAGTGGTATTATGAAGCCAAAGATGTCTGAAACATTTTCCCTTCTATTCTGAGCATATTTTTTGTACAAGAAATTCAATTAGGAGTTCAAGTCTTATTCAATTAGCTATTCTATAGACCTACAGTGTTCACAAAATCCTAACAGTTACATTTAAATCCATGAGGCATATAATACGTGCTAGACTGACAGTAAACTGAGGTCTGAAAGTTTCCCTAGAATATGCCTACTTCTTTAAAATTTTTGTGACCCATGGGTTTTTGCATAGAGAATCAGATACTTCGAACTTGTTTTAATATCCAACACATTAAGTATGCTGTATTATTTCCTTTTACCTTACGCAAATATATTACAATGTGGGTTGGGTCATTCATAATTTCAGAATCCTAAGACCCACCTTGAGGGAAACAAAAATGTAGTGACTTTATCCATCTCTTTTCATAACAACAGCAGAACAACTCATTCAATCTTTTGAGTGAATGGTACTAGGAAAAGGAGTATTCAGAACAAATTAATTAGAAAGTCTCTCTCTCTTCCTCCCCCCCACCCCCTCTTTTTTAAAAAAATCAGACTAACAACCAGTTCTCTATTGCTCATTTTGGGGGAGGTACATGTGTGTGTTGGTATGGAAGAAGGTTATCAGTCGAGGTTACATTGCTGCTGTGAGTCACAGGTAAATCCACACAATGATCAGCTCCATTCCTGTTTCAGTTTAATATGGGCTATGTTGGCTTTTAGTTGTGGGTTACATGCTCCACAGATTTAGGATCTCAATAACTTATATTGTATGAGTTCCTCATTTACTGTAGAAAACAATGCCTTGCCTGAGATGTTGCTCTATAGCACATGAAAAGCAACTGAGAACTGCCGAGGGGTTTAGGGAAACAAAGATACAGTACTCTTCATCCATATTCATTAAAAGGCAGTTTACAGTGGTTTTGCAGGTGATTTAATTATTTACTTTCTGTTTTTATCTTCCAAAACTGTTTCGCAATAAATATGCAAGACAGTTATGATAAGAAATAAAACAAAAATATTTTTTTTAAATATCAACCCCCCAGCCCCCACCAAACGGTGGTTTATACCTAGTAGATCATAAAACTTAATTTGTACATAGTAGATCATAAAGTTTAACTATTCCATCTTTGGCTTTTTATATACTTTAAATATATATTTTTAAAATATCTATAGGCAATATATACAGATACCAAATAGTAAATCTGTATGAAAAACTCAAAGCTATCAATCTTATCAGGACTTTGTTAGTATATCTGTGGGCAATTCTGCTTACTTCAAAGCAGTGCCTTGCCCAGCAAAGGGAGATTTGCAAATGAGAAACTCACTACAGAGAAGGCTGACTATGCCCAAAAAAGTATTTCCTAAACTGGCTTCCAAGATACACATTCCTTGCACTTGTTTAGGCTTGCCCTGTTCTTTTTTTAAATTCTGTCTCTCCAGTTTCTCCTCTGCTTTGTCTTTTCAAGTTGGGTACCTTTCTGATAACATTTTGTAGCTCTTTAACCTCTACAAATGCTTCCTAGTTTACTTCCTGCTTTCCTGTGCTGCCATAGAGCTCACTCCCTTGGGCCACTCTGCTGACTCCAGTGTCACCTCCAGAACGTGATCCCCTTCCTAGTTATGCTTAGTGTGTTGTGGCGTCCCAGAGCTTGTCTCTCCTGGCTCCAGAGGACAGAAATAACCACATAAAACTCATTAGACTTCATTGAGCAGCAGTACTAAATATTTCCCAGTTTGACTGTCTTTATAAAAACATTAAAAATACAGAGTTCCTAAAATCATCTGACTTCCTCTTAGTTATGTACACTTAACACTAAGTAGTTAATTTTTGAATTTTTCTGTAAACTCACAGGAAAAAATAAAAATGAGTAAAAAACAACAAACAAGAACATTAAGTATTTCTATGTGCCTTCCTAATTTCTGTTTAAAGGAGCAAAGTTATAATAATAAATCAAGAATTATTTAAATGTTCACTGCTGCCAAGATATCAGATAGGATATTTTATGAATCAATGAAGAACTTATCATAATATCTTAGTTAACAAGGAAGAGGATGCTCTGGGCAATTATTCTTTGTTTAACTCTAATGTAACTAAAGGTTACAGGGGGTCCAGTTTATCTTACTTATTCAGTTGGAAGAGAATAGATTATGCTAAAGTAACAAAAGAGCTCAAATCTCAGTGGGATTTATAAAAACCGAACTTAATTTCTTGCTCTTGGCTACAGGTCTGTCTCCGGACAGTTATGGTTTTGCTCCACACCTCTTCATGCTGTGACCAACGCTAATGGAAAGCCTTTTATCTTGGGACATGGCCAGCTTTACTGCAGAGGGAAAAGAGGACATGGTAAATCCTTGTTTAAAACTCTGAGCCTTAAAATTTCAGCTGAAAAATGACATGGATTGGTTCCATTCTCATTTCCTTGGCCAGAGAAAGTCATGCAGATAAGGCTTGAATGGGCCAGGGAAATACAAGCCTTCCCTAGGGAGTGGCAGCAGATATGCTGAACGATAATACAATCAACCACACTTGCCAGTAACAGGAGACAGTTATAACAAAAATGAAATGAAAATGTTATCAATTTCTGGTTAGATGATGTTTCCTGTCCAAGTGTTAAAATCACGCTAGTGCCAAATGGTTTTTCTTCTTCATATATTCGTAATACTTAAAAGAGGACTATATCTTATGATGTGACACATCATATCCATGTCCAGGTATCACATAAAGTCACTCACCTAAAATCATTGCCAATATGATTTCCACACCTATAAAAATGTACCTATAAAAATCAAATTAAAATTCCTACATAAGGCTCTTGGACACACACAAACTCAGATTTCCAGTATCAGCTCCAGCAGTGCATTTTCCTTCCTCTTGTTCCCACTGCTCTCTCTGCCCCTTTTCTGACAAATTCCAGGCTCCCCAGACTTCATCTCTGCTGTACATCTTCTGTTGCTTAATGGCAGCAATACTTGACGAACCGAGATTCATCACTGTTACCTTACATTCCCCAGACTTCATCTCTGCTGTACATCTTCTGTTGCTCAATGGCAGCAATACTTGACGAACCGAGATTCATCACTGTTACCTTACATTCACCAAGCACATGCAATTCAAGCCTTGGCGCTTATCCGTATAATAAAATTCTTACAGTCTTCTTTAATCTTCTTTAGTGAGAAATAACTCATAGACTACTTTTCAAAGGAATTGTAAACTGAAGAGAAAATTTAAAAATGTAAAAGGAACAAGGGTTGTCTAGAAATGTAAGGTTTTGGCCAAAAATGAAAGTTAGTTAAACATATTATAAATATTATTACTTGGATAAAACAGTTTAAAACTGTGTATTTATTACTACAATTTAATTCCAACTAAGAAATTGAATAAATCAATATGATGGAGGGAGATAAATTATTCAGAAATGTTTTGGTTTTCTGATTTGTATACTTTGCAACATAAATAGTATCAGAGTCTGCAATATAGAAAGTCACTAAATCCAAGGGAGTCTAAATTTCTGGACTCGAAAAAATAGCAGCCCGGAGGCATGTGATCTCTGAAATTATTTATGGATAGATGAAACTTAAAAACACATAGTATATAGCTCCAGATCTTAAAGGGAATAATCTAATAATGACATCTATTCTAGTAGAAACATGAAGACTCATAACACTTAAAAAGAAAAATGTATTAAAATGGTTTATATTAGACATTCTACTTCTCTGACTATAAAATGTATGCTGGCAAAAATTAATTTTGAGCTACACTCTTATTAATTTAGTAGCACAGCTGGAGGTTTTTCTATCCCTTATATAAATAAAGGATAGAAATACATCAATCCTGTACATGAATAACTTAAGATGCTGATATAGTTTGTTAATGATAAAATAAATTTCCTTTTCTAAATACAAAACTGATATATTTCTTTAAAATATTTTTAAACAAAGAGATTACAAAGGGAAAATCCCACTGATTTTGCTATTTGGTAAAGTTTTGTAGTACACTTGGCCTTATGCTATCACCACAGATATACTGCTCCCCTGGCACAACAGTGAATGTTTTCAGGAAATGTGCTGAATATTTCTTCCAGTAATTTTTAAAAAGTATTTTTCATGTAGTATGGCCACAAGCAATGTGTAGTATGCGGTAACATACTTGAAGCACATAGTTAAGTTTTATTTTTAGAACATTTTTAGTGTTTTAATTAGTACCAGGTAAACATTAACATTGTGTGTTAATTAAAATTGCATTACTCTCGTTTTTCTTTTACAGGTTTCCTTTCCTGGAATTAAGCATGAATGTAGAGGATGTAACTAAAACGAAGTGATTGAAATGTCATATTCTCATTTGTAACTGTGGTAATTTCAAATCCTTATATATTTACAATTATTAATTGAATGCCTGATGTGTACAAAACACTGAGGGTTTAAAAATAGTGCAGGATATAGACAGTGGAATTTATAATCTAGAAGAGAAGATATATTCGAACACAGATTACTATCATCTAAGAGAGTACAACTATCATGCAAGTTATGCAAGTGTCATATTTGGGGGATTTGGGCAGTCCCAGTTAACTGACTTCCCCAGGGAAACCTTTTCTCAAGTCTGATTTGCATCAAAGATGAGTCTTGACCCTGTCTGATCTTCAAGCACTCATTGTCTGATGTTTATTCTGGCAGTGCTTTTACAGAATGGACAGCAGGAGCAGGCATTGGGCATGGGCCAGATACAGTCAGGGATCAGACGACTGCTTGCCTGTGAGGGTCTCCATCTGGAGACCATTCTCAGAGATTGGGGGATTCTTCTCCCTTTCTTATACCTGTGTTCAGTCCAGGTGTTTCTTTCTTGTAGGGAGATTAAGCTATTCTTGTAAGGGTAAGCTTTGTCTTAAGGTTTTTGAGAGGTGCATCGAGGTGTTCTTGTCTCCTCGGGCCAGATTGCATCATACTGCTAAGTGACATGTAGAGTTGGCCTGTGAAATGTTCCAATAGACCTTATGGCTAACTATGATTAATCTTATAGCCATAACATATGTCTTATAGTAAACTACAACGAGGTAAGTGCTAAAGGACAGCAGGACATATGATAAGCATTCTTTTCTGTGGCTAATCAGAGAGACTGCATGGGAAAAGGGACATCTGATCTGGGCAAAAAATACTGGTTACAATTCAGGCAGAGATCAAAAAGAGGAGGAGGATAAATTCTAGGCAGAAAGCACAGCATGAGGAAAGGGATAGAGCCAGGAAATCATAATGGATATTAGGGAAATGGCAGGGGGTTTAGATTGACTAGAATTCTGCGTGGGAGAGTGGTGAACTGCTGGGTAAACAGGCTGAGTGTTGTATCCGAGTGCAGCTCTGAGAAAAATATCTCTGCTGAATGAACACAATAAACAATGAATTGCCAAATAGGGACTCTATCTAGCTATTTTAGTACCTCTAATTACAGAGCTAAAATGCTGTATTATAAGAAAGAAGTACTGAACCAGCACATTAAGAAAGTATCCCTCATTAGCAATACTTTTAAGTTGTCAGGAGCATTGAAGTTCCAGAATAGATTATTTATTGTTTTGTGTACATGGAGAGCCAGGAGGTATGGAGGTGGATGAATAGATCCAGATAAGTAAATAAAAAAAGTATTCTAATGTATTTATCTGTTAGGAAGTACTTATTCTAATCCAGAAAAATGTGTTACTGACAAATCTAAGAAAAAGAAAAATTAGCACAGGATATTTTTGCATAGGGCATTACATTTTTACAATCATCTTCAGATATACTCTTATTTAATCTTCATAACAACCATATTGTTCAACACAGCAATTATGTAATTCCCATTTTCCAGTGCCACTTATGAGATAAATGATAAAAGCCAAAATTGAAACTATCTGCATCTAAAATGTGCATCTTTCTACTTCTGAACTGTTGCTCCCCTAAAAGAGGTGGACTTACTGGCCTGTTGGCTTTGAGAAAGTCATTCAGACCCTTGGAGCATCACTGTCCTCATCTGCAAAATGGGACGAGAAATCATACTTACTTCACAGAGGTTCTGAGTTGGTTTTGGAAAGTTATATGTTTTCTAGAAAACTGTCCATTATACCTGTTTTCAAATATACTGGAAAACTTTATTCATAGTATTTCTTGTGATTTAGAAAATCTTTACTATCCATTGTTTACATGCCTTTTTTGAGTCTACATATTGTTTGTACCTTCTTTTTCTTCTTGACCAATATTGCCAGAGGTTTCTCTATTTTATTGGTCTTCTCTGAGCACCAAATACTGTTTTCTTGATCCCCTCTAGTACTTCTTGCTTTGAATTGTTTTTTTCCCCTCTTTTTAAAATTTCTGTCCTCTGCTTACTCTGTGCTCTAGTGTTCTAACTTCTTGTGGATCTGTTCAGCTATTGGTTTTAATATTTTGTTTTCCATTATAATTTCTTCTTAACCCATTAATTAATTTGAAGTTGTTTTTTGTTTGTTTGCTTTTAGTTTCCAAACTAAACTAGAAGGGGTAATAGATATCTTTCTACCGTTTTGCCATTTTATTGCAATTTAGTTCAAAAACATGTTCTGCATTATTTTAATATTGATATTGATTATTTGAATTTACTTAGAATTTATTGAATATATATATTTATATAAATTTATTAAATTTATTCTTTGTGCTTGAACATGGTAAATGTTCATAAGTGTTCTATGTTTGCTTAAAAAAATGGAATTCTGTTTGTTAGGTTTGCTATTTAACTCTTATCTAAAGCTTGTAAGCTTTCCAAATTTTCTTATCTCTGCTATTTTTTATCTTCTTGACAGCACTTATCTAATTTTTTTCATTCCTTTTATTTCCAACTTTTCTGTGATTGTCTCTTGTAAACAGCATAGGCTGTATTAAAAAAAAATCCAGAATGAGGATCTTTGCTAATAGGAGTGTTCAACTGGTTTATTTTTTCATGGCATTAATAGTTAAATTTACATTTTTTTGTTTTTCTTGTGATTTCTCTTGTGATTTTTCTTTCTGTAAGTTGCCCCTTTCCTGCCTTTATAAGTTTGATTCTCTTGTTTCTCCCTTTCATAGTTCATATTTTTAAGAGATCACACTTACATTTTTAATATCTATATTTAACAAATTGAGAACTAATTATAATCTCCATTCCTCTCTGGAAAAACAAATAAAAACAAAATAAAGGACCTGAGAGGGCTTTTTCTAAAAATTCCCCTACCGCATTCTGTTATTTATCTAGAATTTTAATTTCCCCCAGTTTTGTTAATTTCTTTTTTTGCAAAATTTGCTTAATTATAATATATATGAGGGTACTTCAAAAACTTTGAGGAAAAAATAGAATTGAAAGATATATGAATCCTTCCATGAACTTTTTGAATATCTCTCATATATATATACAAATATATACTTATATTTACTAAGCAAACCGTAAGTTTTCAGCTTTCAGTACAATGAAAAAATATACTATTGCCTTTATTTCTTTTAAACATATTATTTTAAAGTCTTTTTCAAATTGTTTTTTTGTAATGCAAGCTTATTTAGGTATTCATTTGTCCATCTGTCACATCTGGTGGCTTTACTGCCTTCATTCATTGCTGTAGCTTGTACTTTTTGACTGTCTTCCTATATTTACCAAGAGTTGCTTCTTGTGGCAGTGTCATGTGTCCTGGGTTCTTACAATTGCTTGTTTATTCCTGACGTGGCTCTATGGATGTCTCCAACATCCACAGGACACACTTTTTATTTTAATTTTTACTGTTCACATTTCTCAGCTATGGTTCTCACTTCACAAAGGCAGTGTGAAATGGGGACCCACACTCCCCCATAGCAGACTCCTGATTTTGCTTTCTTGTCTGTAAAACTATTTCCACTTGAGGTCCCAAGGGAGCAGCAGAGAAGAGGTTAGCTTTCCTAGCCCAGCCTAATTAGAGTTTTTCCTGTCCCTCATTGCAGAACCTACACAGTGCTTCACAGCTCCAGAGATAAGTCCTGGATCTTTATCTGCCTTAACACCCTATCATTTAAGACCCTATCAGCTATGCATTAACCTGAATTTATGTGTGTGTGTGGGATGCATGTCAAAGGTGCAGGGGGTAATGGGCAAGAGGAGGTTTTCCTGCATCAGCTCAGACTACTACATTGTCTAGAAGCCTGCTAAATGATTAGAACAAAAACCATTTTATTAAAATTTAACAATGTAGATAGACAAACGCATGCTGATGGACTTTTAAAGTTTTGTTTCCAACTAAATCATTAGAGTTGCTTATGTGAATGGAAACAAATGGTTTCCATTATATTGATAAGCCAAAGTACATTAAAGTTATCATACTATTTTCATCACGAATGGTGTCAACATTGCACGTGGTGTCTTTTCAGGAAATACAGCTACAGTTCGAGAATGAATTCAGATGTGAATCTCAGATATGAATCTGAGGTAATGGTCGATTTTACCCTCAGAGTTCTATTCTAGGTAATTGTACTTGCATAAAATCTATCAACCAACCAAACAGCAAAAATATAGTAAATGCTATTTTACCTACAAATGGAAAATCTGTTCTAGGAATTTTTCATGGTAAACACATCCTGCCTTTTTTGTTCTCTTTCTAGCAAAGACTGAGGTAATGAATAGCAATGGCCAAACTAGCAGGAGGGCTGTCGCTCAGCACAGGGAAGAGTAAGAAAACCTGAGAGTTTTTTCTTTCATTTTTGTAAAGAGTTTGAGACTATGCTAAGATATTCTACAAACATAAAAGTTCTTTGTATTTTTTTAGTTATTTTTATTTTTCCTACTTAGGTATTATCTGTGCCTTACTTTTCTTTAATACTGTATTCAGTCAAGGGATGACGGTACAAACACATAAATAAAATGTAAGAATAAGTTGTTAATCTTTTTGAAATGAAGTAATATATATTTCTACTAAAAAGTTGTACAATTTGTTATTTGCAAAAAGTAAGACCAAAATTCCTTTTTCAGGCCTCCAACCTCTAAGTCTTCTACTAAGGGTAAGAGAAACCTCTAATTTTAGTGCCCCATTACCATTAGTAGAGGTCTTAGTCCGTTTTTTGTCATTTATAATGGAAAACTTGAAACTGGGTAATTTATAAAGAAATGGAATTTATTTCTTACAGAAATAAATTTATTTCTTAAATTTATTTATTTATTTTGGAGGGTGGGATGTCCACGGTCAAGGGGGTGCATCTGATGAGGGCCTTCTTCTTGTTGGGGGCGCTCTGCAGAATCCTGAGGTGGCCCAGGGCATCACACGGCAAGAGGGCAAGAGTGTGCTAACGTGCTAGCTCAAGTCACCCTTCCTTTTCTTAAAAAGCCACCAGTTTCACTTTCGTCATTACCCATTAATCGATTAATCCATGAATGGGTTATACCCTCATGATCCAATCACCTCCCAAAGGCCCCACTTCTCAACACTACCACGTTGGGGATTAAGCTTCAACATGAGTTTTGGAGGGGACATTCCAACTACAGCAATAGGCATTTTTAATAAGTTTATAAATTAATTCTGTGAAATACAGAAAACTACATATATTTATAATTATTAAAAAGATTTCATAACATGTTCATAGTTCTAAAGATTTAAACCTGTAAACTAGGACAGCCAGAAATATTTATTCAGTTAACTCACTAATGAAGTTTGGATAATGAAAATTATACACTGGGTGTTGGACTTCCAAAGTGGCAACTTTGGAAGCCACTTGAAGGTGGAGGAGGCTTGGATCTGAGAGACTGGATGTAGAGGAGCCCCAGTTGACTTGGAGTAAATAAACTTTTACTTATAAAGAATCTTATAAGTGTTCATTTTAAGTAATAATTGCATTTCTTTTATCTTTTTCTTTGTAATTAGTGCATTTAAAATGTGCTCTGGATTTTTACTCAACTACCATATAATTTACTTCTACATCTTTTGAGTAATTCTCTAATAAAATGATTAGTGACAAGAACGTAATGACTAATACACTATACTTTATAACTCCTGGGAGATACAAATACTTTATTCCAGATTTCATTGCCTTAACAGTATGAGATAGACATGATGAGAGCATATTATTCTTTTTACAGGAATTTAAAACACAAAAGAGGTTAAAACCATGTCAAATAACATTCATACATTTCCTGTGTCCATGGACATGAATATTAGTTCATAAATGTGGGGAATATTTATTCTACGCAAATATTTCATTTATGTGTCCACTACAAATCAATGTGTTCTGCCAAAAAGAGAAAAGTTTATAGCCTCCCAGATTGGTTAAATGTCAATGATTCCCAACTTTTATTCTTATTTTGCATAATTTCACTGGAACCTTGGCAAAGTAGGGAAAAAATAGTTCCATGAAAAAATACAAAATGATATTAATTCATTGTGACTTAACAATTTTCTGTCTGTCACTTCAGTTTGGGAATTTGGAAATTATAGTTTAGTTAAACAATATGCAGTGGGAGAAATTGTCTTGGCAATATTTGGGAACACCTGCCTAAAACTAAAATCCAAACTTCTGTAGCTTATTAGGCAGAGTTGGGTCTGGAATCTGGATTTCAGAAGTCTAGGCCTAAGTACTTTCTACTCTGAGTTTGTGAAATACAGTTAACAATGCTTTGCATCTACTATCATCGGTGTATGCTGCAAAGTAATGTAGCTACAAAGACCAGTTTAAAAGAACCACTGGAAGTGCAGGTACTCTGAAAACATAAACATAAGCCTCATTTTGAAATTTTATTGTGTATTCCTCTGGGAAGTAATGAATGACAACATACCTGCCCCAGGCTGCCTCATTTGTAGATGCTTTATTAACTGGAATACAGGAGGAGTCAATGACAGCTGTTTTATTCATCTTGTAGCAGAAACCGCAGTCTGGATCCAACATACATTCATTACAGTAACTGAAAAATAAAAAGAGTTACAGTCATGATGGCAGAGGCAACTGGTGCTAACCAAATACTGGATTCCATGTGCATCTCTGCATTTTTCACTCTATCTTGCAGTAAGTTCAGGGCCCTGGCACTAGTTTTGGCCAAGGCAAGTGACTTCAGCTGAGCTAGGTGAGAACTGGCTGGTCTCTTTCATCTCTCCCTTTCCTGGCTACAGCAACTTTGGAAGCCACTTTAAGGAGGAGGAGGCTTGGATCTGAGGGACTGGATGCAGAGGAGCCTCAGTTGACCTGGAGCAAATAAACTTTTATTTCCCTAGCCCACTGAGATTTGTTACCACACTACAGACCGGCCCATCTTGATCCATCCCTGGCTGCTTCCAAATTGTATCAGAGCATTTGTTTCCTTCAATTGTCTCCTTCATGTACCATCTATTTTAAAAACTGGAAATAGTTTTTTATTCCCATTATATATCCTAAAATAGAAAATTCAAACAATGAAAATAATTATGTCTAAAGAAAAAAGTTAAAAATATCACCACCCAAATATGGCCATTGTTTACATTTTGGTGGACATCCATACTTTTAACAAATACACAGTGAGTACCAACTAGGTATTATTCTTAATTTTAAAGAAGCGAGGGTATGACCAAATGCTAACCTTTCTCTAAGTTAATCACATCTATAGTTGAATCAATCAATCACTGCTTACTTGATAGCAGTATCTTAACTGCAGGAAACTTTTAAAGAGGCAAAAACCTTTAGAGGACAGGATTTGCTAACCAAAGCCTACAGCATGCTTATAGGCTTATAAAATGAGTTTTCTTACTGTCACAGAGCCATTTGCCAGACAATTCTGGAGCACTTCATATATAATAGGCACATACAAGGCGTTGGAGACATGAAAGATGAATAAGCCAAAGTCCCTGCTCCTTAGTAAATAAAAGGCAAGAAAGAGAAACAGAGGCATAATAATGGCAATATAATAGAAAGTAGGTATGAACTACCCAAAGGCCAGAGGTCTATTCACTTTGCCAGTAAGAGCTGGGAATAATTTCAGTGATAACATTTGAACTAAATCATTTAAAAAAAAAAAAAAAAATTTACCAGGCAAAGAGGTGGAAGGAAGGGCATTTCAGAAAACTGCTTGTTTTATTATTAAAGATCAGTCAGCACAGATTTATTAAATGTCTACTGTGTACAAGTAATTATATTAAGGGGTATGGGAGGAGAAGCAGGCCAACCAAAAGGACATCTGAAAGACACACAAATCATCCGAAAAAGATACGAATGACAATATTTCCAAATCCTCAAAATCAAAATAACCTCTTCGATTCATTTTTAAGACACTGGCATTGTTTAAAAATTAGACTTATTATCATTTCAGCCTCCTGTAAACTTTTCCTTTGGTAAATAGTCATCTTTATTTTTGAATGAGATTTCAGCCCTAGACAACAAGCAAAAGAGAAGACTTTCAAAACCTACTGAAAGTTCAATATACCTTAGAGAGGTGATTCAGCAATGTAGATATAAAACAGTTCACAGCTGGGAAAAGCACAATAAGTAAATGAAGGCATTAGAAGTAACCTCTGCTTCTGGTTTTGGGAACCAGACTAGGATATTTTGGAAGGGAAGATAATTTCTACTGGTATTTTGTTTATTTTTGTTTGTGTATTCTGCCCATAAGAGGTCTAATCTAACAACTCTAACTGTTCAAATGGCCTTATATGATATTCATTTGGTAAGGTCAACTCACCCATTTGCAGAGAAATGGATCTCTATTTTGTTGCTAAGAAAACAAATAGTTCCCATAAAAGTCCAAAAAGCACAATGATAAAGACTAATAATTACTGAGGCTTTACTGCATGTGCACGTCAGCCATATGAAATATTATCCATAGTGAATAGCCACCTCTATCACTCATTCAAGCATCCCAGTCTGATGACAACTTCCCATTTTTCCAGCTTGCTTATTACATGATCACTCCATGACTTACTCTGTGCCAGGCATTCCAGGCACAGGGACATGTTAGTGGGCAAAACAGAAATTCCCTGCCCTCACAGAGCTGATTTGGATATTAGACCTCTTGATGACCGCTACTTAACGGAACCATCTACTTGCTCTCTATTCAGTAGGTTTTTTTTTTTTTTTTTTTTTTTTCCTTATCCACCTTATTGACCATGGCCCATCATTTCAATATCCTAAATTTCCCTGCTCCTTTATCATTCCATCCCACCCATCTGGCAAAAATCCAAGCCCTAATAAATGCATTCGTCTCTTCTCTGCTCTGCCTTCACCCACACAGAGGCAAATGTAGCTGAAGGAATCAGGCTATAGTACAGATTAGTAAAAGTAGTTCTTTTATAACTCATGACCACCAGCCTCAAATGGACCCAGAAATTTTTAGTAGTTTTCTACTAAACATTTTTGGTAGTTTTACAAAAACAAGTGGTAGGTCAAATTTTTTTCAAAGGCTGTAGTTTGCTGACCCCTGTCATAAATGATGACAACTTTCAGGATTGTATGAAGTTAAGCAAAGTAAAGATTGTTAGAAATCAGGGGGCAAAGATGCTTTAAGATTAGTGTGTTGAATAAATAGACATCTATGGAACATTCCACCCAAAGGCAACAGACTACACATCCTTCTCAAGTGCAGAAGGAACGTTTTCCAAAGGCAGCCTGAAATTTTTAGTAGTTTTCTTTAGTTAAGTGTACACAAGAACTATTTCAACCACTCTTCATGAAAACTATCCTATTTTTCTGCACTTTCTTCAAACCTCCAATGCTCCGTTTTCCTGTACTCTCTGCAAATGACTCTAGCTTTACAGAGAAAGTAGGGGGCAACAGAGGGGGACTTTATTTTCTCTTCAACAGCAAACACATAAAAACCATCATCCTATTTTTCCTACCCTCCAGTTACAAAGGGAAGCTGTTCTTACTTAAGGCCAACTTTTCTATCTGGACTTTCTTTCTACTTCACCTCAGACCCCTTTGATTTTTTGCCTCTTCTCTCTCTTATACACCCAGTATCTTCAGGGGGAAGTTTATGTTATTGATTTGAGATTTTTCTTCTTTTTTAATGTAGGCATTTAAAGCTGTAATTTTCCCTTAAAGGACTGTTTTAGCTGCACCCATATTTGGTATGTTGTATCGTCATTTTCACACATGTCAAAGTATTTTCTAATTTTTCTTGTTTCTTCTTTGACCCATTGGCTATTCAGAAGTGTGATAATTTTCATATATTTGTGAATTTCCCAAATTTATTTGTTAGTAATTTCTAATTTCAATCTACTGTGGTTGAAGAATATAGTTTGTATACTTTTGGCCCTTCGAAATTTATTGAGGTTTATTTTATGGCCTAACCTGGAGAATGTTCCTTCTGCACTTGAGAAGGACGTGTATTCTGTTGCCTTTGGGTGGAATGTTCCATAGGTGTCCATTTCCAATACACAAATCTTAAAGCATCTTTGCCCCCTGGCTTCTAAAAATCTTTACCTCTGTTTAAATTCATCCACATCCTGGAAGTTGTCATCATTTATGACAAGGGTCAGCAATCTACAGCCTTTGAGAAAAATCTGACCCACCATTTGTTTTTGTAAATAAAGTTTTATTGGAAATGACCATTTGGGACACGCCCATTTGTTTACTTTTTGTCTGACTGCCTTCATGATTCCAAGATAGATCTGAAAAACTGTAACAGAAACCACATGACCTGCAAAGCTGAAAATATTTACTATCTGACCCATTACAGCCAAAGTTTGCTAATCCCTGATCTAGAACGTATATACAGATGCCATATGCAGATTCTTCTTTCTTTTCCTTGTAGCTCTCTCTCTTCCTTACTTTCAAAACAGCTGCTCTTTTTTTTTTTTTTTTTTTTGTGACCGGTAAGGGGATCCGAACCCTGGGCTTGGTGTCGTCTGCACCACGCTCAGCCAGTGAGTGCACCGGCCATTCCTATATAGGATCTAAACCTGCGGCCTTGGCACTCCCAGCGCCGCTGCGCTCCCAGCACCGCACTCTCCCGAGTGAGCCACGGGTTCGGCCCAAAACAGCTCCTCTTTTACCTCACAGAGACACGTAATACTCCTTTCCCTCTGACCTTCTACTTATGTCATAGCTTTGCTTCCTTATAAATGGAAACTTCATGGTAAATCTTTTTAACCACCCTTGTCAGATCCTCAATATTTTCATTATTTAGGTTCTTCTATTATAGCCATACTACAAAATTCATGTTTGTTTTTTCCCAAGCCTCTTTCTCCTCCCTTTCTATACCTAGGCTACTCCGTACTGCTGGAAAAATAATACCACCAGGCATATTGATAAAGACACACATTCATAGCATTCAACCTTGGCTGGATACTCACTGCTGCCAAGAAACTTTTACCTGTCCCTAGTCTGTAACTTTCCCCACTCCCACAACTGATATCCTAAAGACCCATGACTCTTCTTAAATCCCAATCCTTATTCCTCCAAAAATCTCTTAGAAGATGGATTGACTTGTTGAGGCTCAGAACACGCTACTCTAAAATATGGCACTTTAGAGGTCACACTCTGACCTCTTCCCCCTTTCTCCCATGAAGCATGGTCATAAAAAAAACCATCCTCTGATCTACCTCCTCTGCAAGTAGATCATAAGACCCTCATTCCAGAGGGGGTCCTTCCCTATACCCAGAGGCTAAGAAAGATATGAATAAACAGGCCTTGCTGAGTTCCCAGTTTACTACCATTAGATCATAACCCTTTGTCCAATCATACATCTGCATGACTGTCCATGAAAATAATAGTTTTCCCTGGGTCTTTGGTTCTTCATTTCTAACGGTTCCTGTCTCACATAAAACCTTTTGTTATGGGGTGTCCATCATGACCCTTGAGATAAGTGAGGAGAAGATACTACTTTTTTTCCACTACATCTTACCTCACAGTAAGAAGTGAAGGGACTAGGCATGGAATTTCTCAGCTTTAAACTCAGATTTGAACAAAGACATCTACACCCCTATCTGTCCTCACCTCTTTTTCTCCCAGGCTCTGAAACAGAGGTGTTCAAGGTCATCCCTGGACCAGAGCTTTTAATCTCATTCCCCCTGGCCATCACCAGGACCAACACCTTGTCCCACTGGTTTTCTTCTTTTTATACTTTCAAACCTATCCCAGAACACACTTCATAGTTTATGTGCAAGCTAAATAAAGCCCTTTCTGTATAAAAAAGCATGAATAACTGTCTTTTTGCTTCTCCACACCAGTTCATAGGGTTCACTCGGTGAGAGGCCACGTATTCAAACCTGCTCAGTTTCCCTGCCATCCTAGGGGGCAGACCACTGTTTCAGCCCTCATCCCGACTTAGAGCCTCTCAGGCTTCTGGAAGCAAGACGAGATTTCCCTACCCCTCCCTCTTCCTTGACCTGGGATGTCTTTTTCTATCATATGAACTATTCTGTGACAAAATTCTCCCAAATATAACAACACTCCTAACTTCAACCCGACATTTAGAAGGTAACACAAAACTTTGAATATCTGGAAGAATCTGCTAATTGACTTTTTACAGAGAGCATGTAACATAACTGTGGCTTTAACAAATGACATTTTAAAAAAGTAACAAATTCTAGAAGTGGCTATTTTTCACTCATGATTTGCTCTTTAAGGCTTTCTTGAACATGACCTGATGAATTTATATAACGTCTTCTAAATAGAAGAACTGAGAATTTCAATAGATAGCACAAAAATCAATGCTCAAAAGAATATTCTAAGCATAGATTAAAACATTTTTGTGTGTGTGAAAAGCAGGTATGAGGCCTCTTTGCCCCCTTTCACAGTGTGAGCTGGGCTGAGTTCTAAGTTCTAGACTTCAAGTTTTCCATCCCAAGAGTACATGATCTCTAAGAAGCCACCCGTTCCAAGATCCTGCATGAAAGAAAAAGACAGAAATACATAAAATCTAACCCTAAATTCACACATACTTTAACACAGAAACATATTAGAATGCTATAACATTTCACAAATATTTACTCTTAGGTACTGATTTCAAGGGCAGAAATTATAGGTGTGCTCTACTTAAGGAAACTTTATGTTTACAAAAGAAATGAATTAAGAAGATGTATGCAAAGGTACTATGCTTTATAAAAGGGATTGCTGAATGAATAAAATGGGGATTCCTCCCAACTGACATATTTTAAATTTCAGACAAATACATATGTAATAAAGTTGACGGAGATGACCCTCCACTTTGCTTTGCACACATCTCTACTGCAGAACTTACAATGCTCCTTACTGACTGGTTTGTAAAATAGACTATGAGGACCCGAGGGTTAAGGCCTCGCTTACCAATCTGTATCTGCAGAGCAGCATATAGCCCAGTGTGGGCTGGATCCCCAGTACATGTTTATTGAATGAGTGAAAGCACAACAGCTCTGTGAATCAAGGCATTACCTTAGGTTCACTGACCTGTTTCTGCTCATTTATGGAAAATAACTTTGAGGGGTATGTGGATTAAGGTGAATATACCAGTAGAAGGTAAAACTAATTGTCAAAGCGTTCTTCAAACTGAGCCTGGTTTTTAAACTGCCAGAGGCTAAAGCTGACATTTGCAAACATTCAATCAACAGCCAAAATGGAATTGGTTAGTGATTTTGATACCTCACTTTCAGAAAGAAACACCAGCTGCAAAGGCCAATTTTCTTGAAACCCACAGAAAGAGAGTTCCCTCTTTTAAAGCACAGCCCACAAAATGTCATCAGAAAAGGACATTACAATATTTAAGAGAATGTATGGTCAATAGTGTGCCCAGAATTCATTCTGTTGTTCTCGATTGTGGACACTTTCACATGGGAAACCAGACAATGGGAAGGACACTCCTCTAAGGTGGGATGCAACTGTCGGTGGAACTGCAGGTAGGGTGTACTAGAAACTCTAACAGGAGATTGGAAAATACATTACCCAGACAATAATTAGAATTAGAACTAAAAGGCTCTTTTCTTTCTGGTTGCAGGAAAGGAGGATTTAACTTTTCACTCTCTCACCTTTCTTTTATCAAAAAGGGGGAAAATAAGTATTCACATATTTAGAACAAAACTAGTTCTAAAACTATAAAATGTTTCCAATTAAATTAAATAGGAGAAGAACAAAAGGCAGCTTAGTGTCTAAGGGAGAGAAAGGATGGCCTATTTTCATCCAATCAATCGTTTACACGTTTCAAGTGGCACCTGAGGTCTTAACCAAATGTGCCCTCTTCTCTCTCAGAAAATCTTTTAAAAATTGATTAGGGCTAATTTAGAACATTTTTAGTTTCCACTCTGTGAAGTCAGGCATAAACTCAGCCCTCTAGAAAATGGTCCATTTGTTTTTTAAGTATGTCCCATTAAATCCTCATTAAGAACACTGTTTGGTCTTAAAATGCCTGCCTCCAGTATGCTCTAAATTTCGGAAAATCAATGGCAGCAAACACAGGTGTAGGATGACCATAGGCTGCTCCAGGTCCACTTTCATTCTCTGCAGAAATGTATCTGCACTCATTCACCACATGAATTTCACACCCTACTTTGTGCGGTAATGTCAGCTGTTTTCCCTGACAGCTACTTCAAACTTTGCATACTCTTTCTTAATCCCCTCCCTCACTGCTCCTACCACCTTCAGTTAGGTGACCTGGAATCCAATTTACCAGATAACATACCCCCCATTAGGGGGGACTCCGTGCCTTGCTCGGAGCCCTTCAGAGGGCTGCAAAGAACTCCAGAACTCTTTTCTCTGTAGATATCAGGCGATTCCTTCCCATATATTTGAATTGCCTAAGTGGGGAACTCATGAGAATAACAACAACAACAAAAATTCTAAGAGACTTAAGTAAATGGTTAGAAATGAATTAAAAAACCTGGGGGCCTACCGGTACTGATTTCATGCAGCGAATCATGCTTTACCACCCTGGTAAAGCTGCTCTCACAGAGATTGCAATGATCTTCTAAGCGTCAGTTCTGAGCACTTTTCTGTCCTAATCTTAATTTGTCATTCTATGATAAAATTTCTTGAAAAATGTCCCTCTTTCTCAAAATGTTCTCATTGCCTATGTTCCTTTACACTATTCCCTTTATATTTCTCCCACCTCTGAGACTGCTGCATATTAGTCTTTTCTTTCTCCTTTGGTTCTGTGTTCCAGGAAATTTACTTTCACTTTTTTGCTAGGAAACACCAACTTTATATAACCAATACTATAACCAATAAACTGAGACTCCATGACCTTTCTCTATTTTCCATAAGTGCCAGACTCCTGTTTCCAGCTGTCCATTCTTACCCTTGCCATCTCTCGTCTGAACTTTTCCAATAGTCTTCTAACGAGTCCTCCTGCTGCTAGACTTCTCCCACATCATCTTCTACAACGCCTTACATCTAACCTGATCAGACTTCTCTCCAGTTTAATTTCTGTAATAGCTTTCCACTGCCTATAGGACGAAGATCAAACTCCTTATTATGGCCTGATGTAGCCCTTGCCTATCTTGCAAACCTCTTCTTGCTATTTCTCTATAGGTGCTATGGGCTCTAGCCACTACAGAAAATGGCAGTATGTAGAATATGACATGCTGTAGTATTTTTCTTCATATTGTGTTCTGTTTGGACTACTACTTTCAAACTTATATTTCCTATACATTCTTAAGTCAGCATCACCTCCTCTGTGAAACTTTCTTACCCCAGCAGAATTAGGTGCATCACTCTGCTGGCAGAGAATCACAAAACTCGAGTGTCATTACCACCCATACCACTGTTTCTCTAAGGATTTGTGATGTGTTCGCTTTCCCTTACTGCACTGTGACCTCCTCAGGGCAGAGAGTTTTGGCTTGTACATCTTTAATTCCTAGTAATTTCCATATTGCTTCATACATAAGTGCTGAGTAAATACTTGTTGAGTAAGTAGAGATGAATGAATGTCACTTATATTTATAGCAGATTTGGTAGTTCTCTCTACAGTTCCAGTGGACAAGTTATGCCTCGTTCACCATGTCTCAGTCCATGAAGATAACAGGATTAAACCTTGAATCAAGCTATGAATTGTTTCTTATAATTCATGGCTCTCATCAAATTCATATACAACTGTCCAGAACTCTCTGAAACACAGTCATATTTCTCATCTCTTCCCCTTAGAAGTTGAGGCTAAGAATCAATTGATTTCTGAGTTAGAGGCAAAAAAAAAAAAAAAAAAAAAAAAAATTGTACAGTAGTGAGGCCTGCAAATGAAAAGCAATCAGACTCCTACTCTGATTGAGCAATAAGCTCTGGCATTACTAAAAGGAGCAAATTTAGCCTATTGGAGAGAGTGGTCTTTTTGTTTTTTTTAAGATTTACTGGTAGTTTGGGCTCTAATTTCTAGTAACTGATTGCCTAATCTTTTTAATGAATTCTTGGGTTGGTTCTCTTACTTTATCTCAAGAAAGTGCACCAACAAATTCTGGAGGGAAGAAGAGAGCTCTATCTGCCAAGCCTGTCAACTCCAACAGGGTTAAGTGTTTTCCTGTTACACTAAAAGAACATTTGATCAACATAGTTAAAAACAAAAAAACCCACTTCTAACTTTGCAAATGTATGATGATGTGTATATGCATGTGTGCTCATACATATACATATGTATATATAGGTAAACAAATGTGCACATAATATACATACATTTATATATAACTTTCAGTCTTGATAAATTTGGGAGTAAAATCAAATTTGCATGGAAGATGACAATCAACACATACACAATCTTATTAGAGAGCAACATGCTACCTTCAGAGGAAAGAGACAGTAATCAATCTTATCTGGTGATAGTATATGTTAGTCATTCCTGAAGGGACAGGAGATAAATATTAAAAGAAAGAGATTAATACTATCTCTTAATATAAGAAATATTAAGAGATTAGGTTTGCAAATAGACCAAGTAATTGATTAGTATTTGTATGAAAAATGATTTTGTAAGGTGAGTCTTATACCAGCCTTATTACAGTTATGTGACAGACAGCTTACCACATAAAGAGACTACAATAGATAATTTCATGTTATAATTTAACCCTTACATTGGCTTTATGAGGGAGACTTTATATTCTCCTTTTTACAGATGAGAAACCCAGGATTTAGAAAGGTTAAATTATCTGAGCAAGGCCTCACAGCTAAAACTTGGCAGAACAGGGATTCAGTCCTAAGGATGTTGTCTTCAAATGTCCAGATTTGTATAAGTTTATTTGAAGGAAAACAGGTTAAACAATAGACAGGAAATAAGCTAACATTAAAATTGGAAAGAAAATAACTACTGTTTTCATAGCAGTGAATAATGCACAAAGCACTTTACCACTGAATATATTGTGTCTTCTGGTCTTCCCAGTAACTTGGTTAAACATGTCTTAGCATTCCTATTTTACAGATGAGGAAACCAAAGTTCAGAAAACTAATAGATTTGTTCATGTCTCTAATGAAAGTTCTCTGATTCCAATTCAGTATTTACTCCACTTACCCTTTAGTTTGTTGAAATTTAAAGTTATGCCATTGAGAAAATTGATTAGCATCGTGAAGACACTGACATTGTGACACTCTGATAGATGGAGCCTTCTATTGTCTTGTGCAGACAGCATAAGCAGCACTGGTTACACTCCCAGTACAATGGAGGCAGAAAGGTCAACACAATGTGGAAAAGAAATGACCACTATGGCACATACTTAAAAAAATGTTTTTATTGAGACTGAAATTCATATAACATAAAATTTACCATTTTAACCCTTTTAAAGTTTGCAATTCAGTAAATTTTAATATATTCAGAGTTGTGCAACCATCAGCACTACCCAATTCCAGAACATTTTTATCACCTAAAAATAAATTCCATACCTACCAATTTCCACCTCCTATCATTCCCTGGCAACCACTAATCTAATTTTTGCCTCTTTGTCTATGTATTTGCCTATCCTGGATGTTTCATATAAATGGAATCATATATGTGCTCTTTGTTTATGGCTTCTTTCACCTAACATAATATTTTCAAGGTTCATCCATGTTGTATCAGTACTTCATTCCTTTTTACAGCTGTATAATATTCCATTGTAGGATATATCCCACTTTGTTTTTCCATTCATCAGTTGATGGGACATTTGGGTTATTTCCACTTTTTTTGGCTATCTAACTAATGTTGCTATGTACATTTGTGCACAAGATTTTGTGTGAACATATGTTTTTAATTCTCTTAGGTATATGCCTAGGAGAACTGCTGGATCATATGGTAACTCTATGTTGAACTTACTGAAAAATTGACAAAATTTGGTTCATGCACACTTTTTGATACTTGATCTTCAATCAATGGTGTTGATATAGAAATAGTTTTTCCAAATCAGCAGTAGAAATTGTCAATTGAAGAATTTTAAAATTTTTAATGGGCATCACCAAAAGAGAAGTTGTTTTTCAAGATAACTATGCTGTTACTTATAGTAGTGATCTGATGAGCAGAGTGAAGATTCTCCATGGCTTTTTACTCAAAAAATGACAGGGAATGTTAACCCCAAATAAAACAGCGAATAAACTATGAAAGGTTTAAGTAATGTTCACCAGGATCTACTTGCCCTCCATTTCAAGGTATGTAGGGATTTACAAATCCCCACCGTCTGCATGTTATGAGTAGCAAGTGACTAGTTGTGGCCATACAATACAAGCAGAAGTAATACTTGTAGGGCAGAGCATTTAATTGCCTTTGCTCAACTTTCCAGCTCTACATGCCACCTTTGTGATAAATCTTGAAGCTTTGTGGTGAGAGGTGTCATCATGGAATGGTGCAGCATCCATTAGCCTGGGCTCCCAAGACATGAGCAGAGTCTCCATTACTTTAAACCACTAAGATTTTATTGTTGCTATTAATGATGCTATATCAGTAATGCCCATCCTGTCCTGACTGCTATACCAGCAAACTTATTTTTGTATCATTCTGGTCATGAGCTATAGCATACGACTACAGGCACATGTCTTAAGTTATCAGTATGCTTTTTTTTCCCCAAAGCATTACAAACTGATCATTACCTTGTTGATACATACTCTACAGGTGGATCACTGAGCTAATCAAAAATAAAAATAAAAATAATGTAAGAACACAGTTTTGTTGGGGCTCATCATCACTTGACAATTTAGAAGCATACTGACAATTATGGAGTCAAAATCGAAGCATGGCACTGAGGAACACTTTCTTTGATTAGCATGGTACTATTTTTATTTTTAAATTAATTTTTCTTTTTAAATTTTAATTGATACATTGTAATCATACCTACTTATGAGGTATATACAATCTGATGTTTTGATACATACATATGTTGTATAATAATTGAGTAAGGGAGTTAATGTATCAATCACCTGATGCATTTATAATTTCTTTGTAGCAAAAACATTCAAAAGCCTCTCCTCTAGCTGTTATGTAGTACACAAAACTTAACTGTTAACCCCAGTCAACATGTTGTGCAATAGAACACCAGAACTTATTCCTCCTATCTAGTTGTAATTTTTTTACCTGTTGGCCTGTCTCTCTCTGCTTCCCCTCACCCCGACCCCTGTCTCTGGTAATCACTGAACTAATCTCACATTGTACTATTTTTAAATGTAAAATTGAAATTCTCATAGTAAGTAAGCTAATAAATATTCTTTCAGATGTACCCCCCATAACCATAAATATTCTCGATTTTTGCAGTAGAAACTTTTCAGAATTAGAAAATTAAAGGTCAAAAGCAATTCAGTGTCCTTTTTAGAAAAGATATTATTCATCTGTTTAACATATAAAATATATATATAACTAATCAAGAAAGTGAGGTATGTAAGACTGACGTGTTTCATGTTTAGCATCCATAAAGACCAAACTTACGTAAACATATTTAGATCCACAGTCATACACACAGCTGCCAACATGACTTCAAGTGTGCTGAGAGGGGAAAGGGAAGTAGAAACTTAACTCTTGGTCTAAGCCTTTCATGGACTTTGGAAATGATATTCTGTCCTCATTTGACAGGTTAAAAAAAAGAAATATTTAGAGGAAAAACACGTTAATTTTTGCTTGAAATATTATGGGGATTTTGTCTCCACCAAAATATTCTTTAGAAATACTCCTCCTCAAACCAACTGAATTTAAAAGACTATGTAGTTCTTAATATGGACTAATGTAATTTCATGACTTTTATTAAACCAACACACTTGATAAGTAGTTAAAAATGATTTCTAGATTATAAATTTAGAAATGAGAATCAATTTTTATCCAGAACTAATTAATTTAATGTTTGGAATATCATAAATAGAAATATGAGTATCTAGTGTCTGCATTATTTGTAAATGGGACGTCACATTGCCTTTATTATATTCTCTCTATGTAAACATAAAACATAGGTTGTTTTACCATTTTTTATAAGAATCATGCTGTTTTAGAGAAACTAAGAATAACAAATCACTCTTATTCTAAGGGTATAAGGTTCCCTCCAGAGGGGGGGAAAAAGAGGAGGAGGTAGGAGGGGAGTTAGTTTAGAACAGATTTAAATTTAGAAGCTTCAGAAACTGGTGGGAGAATAACTTTTTAAAAATTTAAAAATGACCTTTTAGCCGACTCTTAGAAAAGATTAGTAAAGCAAGTCAACCTCCTTGGCGCCATCTCTTCTTACTCCCTTTGTTATTTAGATTTCTTTATTTAGATATTCCATTTTGGTAGGTGTTTCCCACATTGCATTTGTTGGTGGCAAAACAGTCATAAAATTAAATATATATATATACATGTATATGAAAGTATATATATTTTTTAAAAAATAGGTTGTTTTAAAGTAAGCACTCTATATTTTTTTATATACCTGAGCAAATATTTCTTAAAACTGCCTCATTTTGGGGGACCCATTTTTGTTTGCTTTGGTAATCAATGGTTCTGTATTTAAGTGTTACCCAAGTATCTCGTTATGCCCCAAGAAAGAGTCTTGGTGACCAAATCTGCTTTACATTTTTTATCAATAACACCTGGCACTAGACTTATCACATTGTTAAGTGCTTCACACAGTGACAACAAAATCAAAAAGAACAAACACATTTTGACTTATACTGCTTTGCTTAACAGTTCTTCCATAGTTGCTTGGAAAGCATTCTGATTTTTATAACAAATTATGTTTGAATGTGAAAGACGAAGTGAGTTTTTTTTTTTTTTTAACATGTGTTTGTACATATCTGTAGGGTACAGTGTGTTGTTTCAATGCATGCATATACTGTATATTGATTCACTTAGGGTAGACAGCATAGCTTTATACCTGTTAATCCCCTTGCCCCTAGCCTCCCCCTCCCTTTTCCCTTTCCTCTCCACCTCTGGTAACCATTATTCTACTCTACTTTTATGAGAACCACTTTTTTTTTTTAGATTCCACGCAAGTGAGATCACATGGTATTTGTCTTTCCGTGCCTGGCTTACCTCACTTAACATAACGGTCTCCAGTTCCATCCATGTTGCTACAAATGACAAGATTTCATCTTTTTAATAGCTGAATAGTATTCAATTGTGCATATATACCACAGAGTCTTTTTTGTTTGTTTTGTTTTTCTTAATTCACTCATCTGTTGATTGGCATTTAAGTTGATTCCATCTCTTGGCTATTGTGAATAGTGCTGCGATTAATATGGGAGTGCAGGTGCCTCTTTGACATATTGATTTCATTCCCTTGGGCATATATCCAAAAGTGGGATTGCTGGGTCATAAGGTAGTTTAATTTTGATTCTCTGAGGAACCTCCATATTGTTTTCCACAATGGCTGTACCAATTTACATTCCCGTTTGCAACATTAGAGTTCCTTTTTCTCTTCATCCTTGCCAGTATTTATTTTCTGTCTTTTTGATAATAGCGATTCTAACTGGAGTAAGGTGATATCTCACTTGGTTTTAAATTGCATATCTGATGAGTAGTGATATTGAGCATTTTTTCCATGTGCCTGTTGGCCATTTGTATGTCTTCGTTTGAGAAATGTCTGTTCAGGTCCTTTGCCCATTTTAAAATTGTTTGTTTTTGTGCTGTTGAGTTGAGTTCCTTATGAATTCTGGATATTAGAGTTCCTTGTCTTATGTGTAATTTGCAAACATTTTCTCCCATTCTGTAGGTTGTTCACAACAAATTGTGTTTTGCTTAGAGAGTGAGAGAAACAATAAACCCCTAGAGCTCCAGAATGATGTCTGATTTGGAAGCTATGTTGTGTGATAAAGATAAAATGAGACAGCCCAGAGGTCATGCCCCTGGATATCATCACATCCTTTGATTCCAGTACCTCTACTTAGTGTAATTATGTGCTCTTACAACTGGACCCTGCCACACTGACAGAAATTTATGAAATTAAAAGAGTTCAAAGGAGGGTGAAACCAACTGGAATCAGGTAAAGTGGTGTCAGGGGTGGCTGAAAATTCTAATGTCAGCACACAGTGATTCTTCCCTTTAGAGAAAATGTTCAAGTTCACATGTATAATTCATCTCCCTAACTAGAGGAGGAAGCTTAGAAGAGAATGGCTTTCGTGGTCTTCATTTTCTCATCTCAGTGCACTGATACCGCCTAATTTGCCTGAAGGGATCACTTTATAAGTGTGTCTCATCTATATCTTGCCTTAAATGAGTTTTTCCATCTTCATCTACCTGTGTAACAGAGGCTCTAAAAACAATTGCCCAAAACAAAGAAAACAAAATAAAGCTAACAATTCAACTTAGAACAGATGCTCATATTTAAAACCATGTGGATAAAATCATTCTGCTCTCAGGAAAACCAAGGTGGTGAATACTTTAAAATATTTTAAAATGATTTTACTTTATCTTAGGCACCTGCTCTTATATGAAAGATGTTCTATGATGATCCTTAAAACAGTAGAAAAAGAATTTTCTGAGCTAAATATAGGCAAATGAAAATAAACGAAAAAAATTAAAACAAACTTCAAGTCCCAAACAGACTACAACTCATAAAAAAGATTTCTCAGAAAAAGAATCTCAATTTCACCGAATGAGTAAAAATGCACCAACATAGGTATTTTTAGACTCACTGGCCTTTGATCACAAGAAATTATTGTCCATTTTCCAAAGGGTATGTGACATCCTCTTCTGGACAATAGGAGCATCACACTGCTTAACTGGTAAATTTCAGAATGAAGAGGGGAGTGGTTAAGAGCTGGGTTCTAGAGAAAGCTCAGGTCTACCATCTGCTATGCCCTATGGTCTTCTGAAATTCCCTTAACTTCTTTAAGCCTCAGTGTCATTGGTAAAATGGGGGAAATAATAGCATCTACCTCAGTCTTGCTGAAGGATAAAGATAGATCCATGTAAGCTCTAGTAAAGTGACTGGCACAATGGAAACTATATAATAAATGGCAGCTGCCATGACTGTTTCTTTTGAAGAGATGAGCAAATCTCTCATTTGCTCAAATCACTCATTATGAACAAACACAAAAAAGGGCAACTGTTGCACTGGTTTTAAAGGCCAAGGAAACAGGACAAATGAAGGATTTCAACGATTCTTTCTCTTTTGCAAATCTGGAGGTAAAATATTTCAGACAGACACATTTCTTGCCACCTGCAAAGTTGACCTTAGACCTCTAATGACTGTAAAGAGAACTAGTCTGTGAAAGTAGGTGGAGCCCTATGTGGTCAATTAATTCATCCTTCCTGCTGTCAAGCTGAATCACTCATAAATGTTCCATAATATTAACAGATACCCTAGCTCTGCTATCCTGGCAAAGATTGCTAGTGGTTTATCCCTATGTTCATTCTTTCCTTCCTCTTTTGTAGAGAGAATTCTGACTCTTAACTGAGTACAATGAGGTTCCACCTCCCCCTCTTAACTGCTGAATAGAAGAATACATTGCCCAGTTTCCATTACAATTAGATATGGCCATGGAACTAATTCTGGCCAGTGAGAAGCACTGTGTAGGATTTCAGGAAGACTTCAAAGGGAGCTGATTCAGCTGGGAAGAGTAGCTCATTCTTCATTTTCTCCTTCCGGCTTGCTTCGCAGACATGATGGAAGAGATACTATAGCCATCTTGGACCAGGTGGTGAACTTGTGAAGGACACTTGCATGGGTACAGCAAAAGGATAGGAGCCTGGACCCCTGGCGACACTAGGTCTGGCACATTTGTCCCAAACTCCCTACCCTTGAGTTTATTTTATTAGAGAGAGAGAGAGAGAGAGAGAGAGAGAGAGAGAAACTTTGTTCTTGCCTAAGCCACTGTTGTTTTGGGTTCTTGTTATATATAGACTAACAAATATTCCTAACTGATATGAGTATTTTTCAAATGCTAACAAAAAATTTCTGCTCGTTTCTAAATACATTCTGAAATACCAAGTCTACCGAAGTACCAACATCTCTTCAAAGATATGAGATTTGTGTATGGGTTCAAAACGTAAATAAAAGCCCTCTAACGAGAGGCTGGATCTCATGCTTTGCTTTCTTAACAGCAGGCATAGTACCTGGTACATGATTAGTATTCAGTAACGTGTGCAAATGAAAAGTGGGGAAGAGTTCCTGATACTGGCTTGTGTGCATGTCATTGCAAGTTGGTAATGCTGATTTTTCCCAGTGATTCAATGTCCAATGGTGAATGAGGCATTTAGCAAGCACACTGGCTCCTTCAAGCTACTTGGACACCATGAAAGGTGACCGAAAAGTCTCAGAGTTCATGTCTCATTTCATTAATCTTACCCACCAAAGAATGGCTGAGCTTCCACAGCTGGGCACTGCCTCTTATTTGTGAGACTCGAGCTCAGTAATGACAAGGACAATAACTGATCTAGCCTGTCAAGGTTATTTTGCTCTCCTCCCTCTTTTCAGGTGCTCATGACTGCATCTGTATTAACTTAGTACCTCTCTGGTTGAGGTGATAAATTGTTCCTTTGTGACTCTTCCCTAATAGGGACATTGAACAGTTAAGCCTCTTTTTTTAGGGATACAATTTCCATTGTTCCAATTTCTTTTTGACAGGATAATTACCAAGTTTGTCTCTACTGGAGTATCATAGATCCATGTTTATTTGAGTTTCATTTATGTGTAAATTCCTTGGCCTTTTCTGACATGGGATCAGTTTGTTGCCTTTTGTCTTTTAATACTTTAACCTCCAAAGATCTTGCAGATGGTAGGTTACTTTCAGAATTATACGGTTACTCCCCTCTTTTTTTGTGTGGTTAGATTTCTAGGTTTTGTTGAGTTTTTTTAAAAAAATATTCTCTCAGAGTGGTAGTGATTTTGCTTCTTTTTTTTTATTACTGTTTTGTTATTAGTGTTTTGCTGCTAGTTATTCTGTAGTTTAAAATCTTTGGATTCTTCTGTCTTCCCACATTTTCCTAGAAAATACGATTCCAATTGCAGCTAAGCTCTCTCTTGTTTTTGCATTCATGCAATCCCTTTATCTGGAATGTGGTGTTCCCTGATTTGACCTGGTTAACTCCAACCAACTCCTCACTGCTCACCTATGGGAAGACTTCTATAATAACCTAAGAGTCAATGGATTTGTCAATAGGAAGTTACTAGAACCAAAAAGGAGTTATACCCTATTACATAATTAGACAGATGGCTTTTTTAAAGTAATGAGTTCCTCTATTCTATTGATATATTTTCCAGTAATCTGTTTATCAAGTAAAATGAGGCAGCCTCTGTGGATTAATAAAGTAAACATAAAAAAAAAAACTACAGCACTAACTCCTCTTGTAAGTCTTCTGCAGTTGAACTGGGACCTGGCACTGTCTGTTCACATAAAAATGGAAAAATATTAATGTAGGATGTTTGGATTTCTGAAGTTTATTCTAATCATATATAGCAAGCCAAAATACAAACATACACTCATTTATATAATACGAAAGGTGGAAATAAAGTTGACAAAGAATTATATCTGTGTCAACAGTACATGCTAATTTCCAAGAATTTACACATTCACTTGTATTTATGTGTTTATCTATAATACAACACACACTTGTATAACATATACGAATAAGAATAACATACATTCCTGCCAAATCAGGACAAGATTTGTTGTTCAGGGAGATGAATTACTATCTTCAATTTCAAATGTCTATTATATTACACTAAACTTTTGTGAAGATACCTGTTGTCATAACATATCAATCTTTTAATAATGAAAGGAAATCAGGAATAGCTAAATATTTAGGCCCCAAAGAGTTAAACATTTATACAAACACTAAACAATTAAAACAAAATAAATGTTCCATTTGCTTCCAAAATGAATGTATTAGAAAATGCTACTAAGTTCTCTCCATAGAACAACTTTGATTCCTGATTTGTTAATAGTAACTAGCATGAATTTATGATATAAAAATCAAATGAGGCTTAAGGAAAATCAAAGATAAGAAAGAAGTATGAGAAGTTTAAAAAAAATTAAATTCTGACTCTCAAATGGGCTACTGGCAATTACTTTATTTATGATATTGATAATTATAAAAATGAACAGTGTAATTTTTTTAGACTGTAAAGATCAGAGATTTTATTAATCTATTTGCACGTTTGCCCTAGGGTACAACACCGTTCTAAAATAATTTGTTCTAGGATAAAATGACCACAGAAATGACATAATCATCAATACTAAATGCAAGGGAGTAACAGGTTCCCACAAAGACTGTTAACTGTGCAGTACAGATGCACATGTAGAAAAACACCAATTACACGGGACATCCAAGTGAAAGCAGGGAATGAAGGATTTGTATTATCAGCTACCTAATAATATGAAATATTTAAGACATGCTGAACACTGAGTCATCGATCACTCCAAATTAAGTACTTCTACACAATTTGAAAATGTTTTCAAAATTTACCTTCCAAAAATGACAGAATCATCTATTTCATTGTGTTAAGAAACAAAAAGAATGATATTCTTTACCCTTGTGTTAAAATATAGATTATAGATAACTGTGTACAAGCATCTATGTCTTCTGTGAACTGAAACTTCCCTGAGGATGGGGACAATGTCTTATATTCACATATCTTTTATCCTCAATCATCTCAGAACAATGCCATGTTGGAAAATGTTATGGAGTCTGTTTTCAACTGCAGAAGGAAGCATGATTTAGAAAGGACGAACAGAGGCATGTGTGAGTTTGGGTGAGGTAAGATGCATAAGTTGGTTACTAATGATCTAATACTACTTGTTACGAAGTTTGTATAAAACAACTTGCTTGGTAAATAATAGTGTATTGATCACACATAGTCACATGAATTAGTGCTTTTCACTGAAAATAACATAGGGCAGAAATAAAAATGAACCAGTTTCTGGTATTGTTCTGGGAGACTCCAGTCAAACTTCCCTTTAGGGGCCTAAAGTCCTCTTAACACTACCATACAAATTGTGACTATAATCAATTGTAAGTCAGACTAAAATCCACATGCATTTTCCTGAGCATAACATGCTTGCAAAATTCCTGTGAAAAATCTGTATCAAGAATTTCCTGGCTTACTTGATGCTTTAGTGTTGCTTTAGAGGATAAAATGGACTTGTCCATTGACCGTGCCTTAAAGAAGATAGCAGACCTGTGGCTGACCACTGCCACTACCCATCATTTTTTCTTGGGAGGTAATAAAAAGGGTGAGACTATCTTGCCCACTTGAAGCAGTTGCCTAGGTATGCTCACAAAGAATAGCGCTGAGTTACAGAAAACCCCCCATGTCTACTGTGCTCCCTGAGTGGGAGTCCAGAACCAGACATGCTCTTTTAAAATAAAGAAATCTCACCTTGCTAGTAGAAGGCTGAACTGCTGTGGTTGTTATCTAAATGTTGTTTGTTGTCATTTTGGAAAGAGAACAATGGTTATAGTACACTATTTTATGTCTGGTGTCTCTGTTAGTGTGCCCAAACTTCAACATTTCTTTTTTAAAAGAATCAAAAGTTAAGCCTGGCAGAATAAAGCGAGTCATCTCTCATTGTGACAAGGTCCTAAACTAGGGGATTTACATATAAACATAGTTTTTACACTCTTAAGCTGGGCATCATTTTCTGTTCATAAATGATTCTCCTAGAAATCTGTAAGAGCTTTATTTAGGCCTCTAGAGCATGGTGTTTAATCAAGGTATCTCCCACTTTTCCAGGATCAGAGTTGCTGAAGAAGGTGAAGTGATTGGAAGTAATTTCAACGAAAACAGGTTGTGATCTATATTTGTTTAGGAATCTGTGCATGAACACAGAACTTCATCTCCTTTGTATAATGAACTATGGCTACTGTGAATATCTCTGAAAGAGTTTTAATGTTAGTTCAATTAAGTGGCACATTTAGTGGGAGTAGAATTTCATTAGGGTGTCTCTGGTTTTAATGGTTTTTCATCATTTGGTACTTGATTTTCAGGGTAGTGTTCTGTTAAACTAAAAACCTAGTATTTAAATACCTGGCACTTCAATAAACGGAACTTAAAACCCTTCCCTTTGCTAGTTGGTTAATTGATACTTAGTGTCTCCTTATACTACTCATAGAATTTGGATAGTATTGACATATTCAAAGAAAGGCCACAAGTTTGAGTAAGGGAGGGAGGTGGACAGAACAAACCAGCTCTGCAGCTTACTGGTCACATCACCTAGGCCAGTGATACAAACTCTCTGAGCCTGTTTTCTTATCCATAAAATTGGATAACAATTGCATCTTCCTCTGAGGAAAATTTAAGGGTTACATGAGATAATACTCAAAAGGAATATGAAATGATACCTGCATATATAGTAAGAGCTTAATTAACAGAAACTATTACTACTTTAAAATAAAAAACATGCTTAGAATTATGCCCCATCAATCTTCCTAAGCATACTGGCTGGGATCATGTAATCTCCACTGAATATTCATGAAACTTAACTGCACAAACATTGATTCCCTAATTGCCTTTAACATTTAACCAATCTACTCCTAATCATATCTCTAAGGATAACCTTTGTCCTCATGCTAACCATCATGGAATAACTTCAGACTCTCATCATTTCTCTCTGGAGTTGCCAGAGATGACTCTTCTCCTTGTAATCTAAAGCCCCAAATTCATACAGAAAACTCACTGTAAAGCTCAAATTTGATCACGTTATTCCCCTGCCTGATGCTGTTGAACGGTTTCCCTCCCCTCCCCAAGTCTTGACCTAGTATCCAAGGCTTGACTTTCCTTCTGCCTCATCTCGGGACTAGTACCCCTTTCTCTAGCAGTGCCAAACTTTCTAATTTCCTGAAGGAAAAAATCTGTTGAACACTTCTCTGCTTTGGCACAGGTTGCTTCATGCCCTGGTGGCTTCTCTGCTTTCAAAGGTCTGAGAAACTCCTGCGCACCCTAGAAGTATCAGATCAAGCTCACTCTTGTGTTAGGGGCCCTTAACACGGGGCCTCGAAATTTGAATGAAAAAAAGATTACATCTGTATTTCATCAACCTTTTATTGAAATTTAGCATTTCCTTCAATTATTAATGTAGGTGATAAACCATTGGCAACCACAAAAATCACATATTTTCATATCCCATTACAAATGTCACTTGCATTCACCACGCTTTTAAAACTATGGTATTAGACCTGCAGCTAGGTCTATGATTTAATATGTTAATAAAGAAGTACATACATTACTATATAACAAGTTTATTTAAAAACTATTTTGGCAACCTTATTTCAATATAATTGATTTTGTCTGCATTCCTATAAAATTTATTTTATGTAGTTAAAAACATAATCTATGGAGAGATCCAGAATAATGTTAATGCTAAAAGCCCTCCTGTGTGAAGCCTTCTGTGATGGGCCCAGGAGAAGTGAACTATGCCAGGCCATGGCCTGATACATCCAGCAGCCTTTATTACACTGCTTTGCAATTACTTATTTGCATTTTTCTCCCTCATAGCAGTAAGCTCCATGGAGTAAGGCTTTTTTTTTTTTTTTAAATATCATTATTCCCGACCCACTGCAAAACTCTCAAAAATGTTTATTAAGAGAATGAACTGACTCCAAATGTATATAAATGTTTTTCCTAAAGTGCTGTATCTTTGATTTGCTAAACTGTGTAGAATTATATAACAATCAATTGCTGATTGTTGGCTACTAAAACCAGATTGTTCAGGACACATGATTTCATGTTTCTAGTCTTCTAAGTACCACATAACCTGGATGATACAGTCCAAGGGACATGTGTTATACTACCATTTTTTCATTATTTACTTACTAATATTAGGAAAATACTATCCTGTTACCACCATACAACAATTGAAAAGAGGCACTGAAGCATGACCTGAACCCTGGGTCACCTGTTTCATGCCCAGAGATCTTCCTGGCTGAACTTCAGAGTCTAGAGCATGACTCCAGAAGGTGTCACTCATCATGCTGTAGCCATGACTAGAAGTAACTTTTGAGGAAACAAAGGCTTGGAAGCTTCCTAAATTGCCAACTCTTTTATAGCAACAAAGTGTTGCCAAATTTTTCAACACATATACCTAAGTTCCAGGTGAAAATTATACCCCAAAACTTCCTTTAGTCAGTACCATCTATCTTCTATCAAAACTAAATCTTCATCTACCCACCCATCCACCCACCCAAACCACCTAGCCAACCAAAATAACAGTTTTCAAAGTTACATTCACTAAGAGATTCTTTTAACCAGGTTTCTATGCTTTGTATAGAGGGGAAAAAAAGTTTGATTCACAGCAATAGTTATTCTCTTACCTTTCAGACAGCAAAGGCGTAGTAAGGGCTACATAATAGGCTTTTACAATGGGATAGAATGAACTTCTATTTAATGAGCCAGAATGTCTAAATGCTAACACCTGAATTGTTTCTATCATTCATACAGTATGATTTGCAAGAAGGTGATTTTTATGTTACTTAAACTTAACTTGGGGGTTGGGGTGCAGAGCAAGATGGTTGACTACAAGGACACATTACTCATTTCTCCCTCAAAGACAGAATGCATCGAATGGGCAGCTACACTCGGACAAGAAAAATGAAAGGAAAGAGCTAGAACATATTGAAGGAACAGAGGAGAAGCTGGTGAGTGCAGAAACTCAGGATAGTCCCAAAGAGAACTGAAGAAAATTCCCAGCTACCACCATGCCAGACCCAAACTTGGAGCAGTAGGGATTCAGACCATGAGAGTTTCTGACCATGGGAAGGTGAGTGGGCTGATAGCCCAACCCACAGGGATGTCTGCACTGCTCTTGCAGCCAACCACCTGGTGTTGGAAACTGCTATAGGCATGTGCGACTGCAACGGTCTGGGGAAGGACACACATGGAGCCATCCCCACTCCACGAGTCTCAGACTACTGCAGCAAACTTGGGACCGGGATTGGTCCCAACTCCCTCAATTTGTCTTTGGCCCTGTACTTTGGAAATGGACGTTGCAGTGCAGCAAGAGTGCCATTTTTAGGATGGAGGTGGTCAGTACGTGCACCCTCCAATCCCAGCAAGGAGCCTATTCAGGTCTTTCACGTGTGGCTGGTGACCCCAACTACATTGGTGGGACATCTGTACAATACTTATGGCTGTGAATAGGGGGAGGAAAACTCATACATCTCTTTCTGGGGTGGCCTCTGCTGCCACGCACCTGGGGCTGGGAACACCTGGGGGCACAAGTGGCTGAAATGAACTGGGGAGGGACGCATGAGAAACTGCCTCCACCCATCAGGCTACTGTGGTAATCACAGATTTGAGGTTGCCCCAACACCACAGAACGTTTCACTCTCGCCCCAGCAGTGGTTCTACTCCCCTGAGGCCACATCATTGCACTGGGTTACCCACACCTGTGTCTGTGCAGCATCCTGTGCCCCAGGAGCAGGCAGTCCAGTGCAGCAAGGGCAACAACCTCAGGATGGAGGTCAGCACACACACTTTTCAGAGTCAGAAAGCCGCCTATTGGGGCCTCTAGCCAATGGTGGCAATCCCACCTTTTTTGGTGGGATGCCCTTGCAATTCATGCAGCCACGAAAAAGTAGAGGACTCGTACGCCTCTTGTGGACACAGATGCATGGAAGCAACACCAGTGTGGCCGTCTAGGCCTGACCACCACAGAAAGAGGGCATATCTCTTGGGGGTACAGCAGTCCACCCACAGCCCCAAGGACCTCGTGCAGGGCAGCCCACCCCAGCTGAGGAGATCCAGAATGTCCCAGTAATGTTCTTAGGGTCACAGGGCCTGTCCACAACTGCAATACCTTGCATAGAGTGGTCACTGAACAGATACAGAGGGCTCAAGCCTCCCTCCTGGGGGTCAAGGTTTCCATCCAAAACTGCTAATACCCTGCCCAGAGTATCCCACTTCAACAGTCGTGCTGCAGACCATCCCAGTGTCCCTCCAGAGAGTAGAGGGCAGCACACACATATCCAGTGACCCCACCCAGTGTTGCCCATTTCAACAGTGAAGCTACAGAGTACCCCAACACATGCCCTGAGGGTACAGGGCTCTGCCCAGAGCCCCAGTGACACCACTGAGTCACCCACTCTAGCTGAGGGGCTACTGAATACTCCTCCCCTCCCCCAGCCTAAGGTCCTAAACCCAACCCCAGGAAACCCTGCCAACGGTCATCCACTTAAGCTGAGTACCTTCAGATCACCCCACTGTACCTATGAGGGGTGCCAGTGAGATGGCTCAGGGTCACCCACCTCAGCCAAGGAACGAATGGGCACCCAAGCACTTCTCTCAAGAGCTTGAGATCTCACCCATGACCATCACCAAGGTAGTTAAGGCATCTATCATCTCTCTCAGGGACAACTCTAATAACCAGTCTCCCTAAGTGAACACAAGTCCTCACAAGTGCACCCACAACCCCAGAGAGTTTAGAACTGAAAGTTTGGTTAAGCCACTCCCCTGCTTAAAATCCCCCAAGGGGTTCACATACTTAGACTGAAGATCAAAATCCTGAGGTTCTCCATGATCTGGCTCTGGCCTACCTCAACAGCCTTATTTTCCTCTTCTCTAAGCTCAGCAGCCTTCTTTCAGTTCCTTGCACTTGCCAAGCTCCTTACTGCCTTGAACGGTCTTTGTGCCTGCTGCTCCACTCCCCCTTTCACAGCTCAGTTCAAACACGCCACCCTCGGGGTAGTCTTCTATGAGTCCCATCATCACAATCTCACCACCTGTTATAAGATTTATTAATTATAGCAATGGTGATAATATTTACGGAGAACTCATTTATGTGCCAAGCACTGTTTCAGGTACTTCCCATATACTAATTTCACCCTTACTATAATTCAGTGAATACATTCTCAGTAAATATTTTTAAATGCATAAAGAATGAATGAATGAATAAGGATAAAAACCGTAGGTCAAGGGCACCTTGAAATTCTACAATTGTGTACTTTTCAGAAATAACTGTCTACTTCTAAGGATTTTAAAATATCCAAGATCATACTATAAATAATAAAATGTCAAGTATTTGAGGGAAGTGATACCTAGGAGAGGTATGATTCCTCACAGCTTGGATAGTTCTCCTAAGAAAATATGTTTAATTGGATATGAAAGGGATAGAACATTAGTAATTAGAAAAGCGTGGGGGTGAAGGCCATATTAGAAGTATACGTGTGAACTCTCACACAGACAGACGATTCAGATAACACCTACACTAGACTGATTTCTCCTAGCCCCAGCCGGCACTTTGTGACAGCTATCATACAGGTGCCTGCATATTTTCTATAGTAATTTGTATCCATCTTTTACCTTTATGCGTAATTTTGTCTGCTACAAAGCAGATCTGAAAGATGTTCTTTAATATATTCAATTCACAGAATCTAATCAGGACTTGGAATAAATTATCATCACTTAAAAAATTAAAATATTCCTAAAAGGAGAAGTTCCCATTAGTGATTATTTAGGATAGTCAGTCTCTTGGGTCCAAAGTCGTTAGTTAGCCCCAACATATAATATTTTTGGCTTTAACCTACAATAGTGCCTGGAACACAACCAATATTTATTGAATTGAAATAAAGAAAAAACACTGTTTTGCAACCATTCACTTTCCTAAATCCTCTACTCCAATCCAAATGGGTTACATATTCATCACTGTGGTCTAAAGATTTCTATAAGTTGGAGTGCTGAGATAAGAGGCACAGGCATTTAACTTTTATTAGGCAGAATCATATTACTTTCCAAAATGGAGAACAATTTACTCCCCCACCAATAGTATACAATGTTAAGATAGATATTAAACCAAGTCCCCTTTTAAATCTGTTTTAGCTGCTCAATTTTCCATATGGATCGTTCCATGGGGAAAGCATACTACATACATTTACAACACAGACTTTACTTATCCTAAAGCACTACATGAGTTTTTGTGTTTGTCTTAAGTGGGGGAAAGGGTATAGATGGTTTTAACAACAATGAAATCTGTAAGGGCACTGCAGTCATAGTTCATATAATCACTCAGATTATAAATTCATACTGTTAAATTCCCACAAAGCCTAATATGTTACTCTGAAAGAAGGCATACAATAAATAACTGTTTTTCATACCCACTGACTCCCAAAGGTCTCTTAAAATTTCGTTCTGCCTATTTTTGTGATAAGACTAAAACTAGGCTGTGTTGCTTCTCTCACTTTATTACAATTTCATATTGAAATATTAGGTAGATGGTAATAACTTAGAAGAATCAGAAGGATTAACAGACTGATGATCATAAATTGCTGTTATACTTGGGCAATAAATATTTTTATTTAAATGTTAAAAGTCAAAGTCATAAAACTTTTTCATTATGTAAATCACCAAAAACTTACAGCCATTCCTTTCCTGTATCATAAGTTCATAAAACTTTTTCTAATACTCTTTAAATGATTTTCTGTCTTTAGTTGACCTGAAAGTCTTACTCTGAACACCACATCTAAATCAAACAATAGATCTAGAGAGTATTCTATGTGCTCAAACAACAGTAATTTTAAAAATAATTTATCAGAGGTAACTGTGTTAAAAACATATGAATAAAATATCCACCAAGGAAAACAAAAGTAGAGCATGCAGAGTTCTGGCAATAGCTCTATCATCTTTCTAGCAGTTGAGGTGGATGGCCAAATAAGATCACTACATCCATAAGTAGTCTATGCTAAGATTAACTTCTTCTATTAAGACACCTTTTAAGTCTTGTTAGAATAGGATAAAGACTCTAAAAATCAGCAGGCCAATAAATAAATAAACTTATTTTTAAGACAAATGAGGTGTTACAAATGACTATCTTCCAGGCAAGCAGATATCACAATTTGGGATCAGAAGGGCATAATAATATATATCTTCCTCATAGTTGTAGTGAGGAGCCACTATGAGTTCATGCTCAATAAGAAGCTCAAGTGGATACCAAATGGAGTTGAGTATAGAAACGTAATGTTTTCATTTCAAATAATTCTGACTTAAATCATTTCCCCATTGATTTGAGACTTGAGTCCATCTAGTGAGGCTAAAGGAAGATAAGTTTTTTTGTTGTTTTTTTTTAATCTTGGTCTTATTCTATCCATATATGTTCTAAAGGGGTTGCTAGCCTTTTTGAATGCTAAAATCAAGTAAAAAACTTAGAAACTCTGGTGCCAAATATACTAATTGATCATTCATTTACGATTCTTCAGTCCACCTATCTGTCTGTCCATCTATCCATCCACCTACCTATTTACCACAAGGTGTAAACCGTTATAGTTAATGAGCTCTTAAGCCTGCAGCAGACCATTAAAACATTTCGCTTTTTTCCACCATCACTTTCCAATTCCTGAGCCTCTGGAACAACCACAGTACTGGGGAAATACTTTCTTTTCTGTTTAAATGTATGGGGTGATACTCTTGGAACTCAGTGAAGATTAACTGTCAGAATACGAGGGTACTTCAAAAAATTCATGGAAAGATTCATAGTATCTTTTAATTCTATTTTTCCATGAACTTTTTGAAGTACCCTCATATTCAGAGGACATGTTGATTTTGCAAATCGATTTTGCAAAGTTTAATTAGTGAGTGTTTATTTCACCTGGAATACAGAGGTTACCAAGTCATATATGATCTAAAAGAGTTCTACTGTATTCCTGCTTATATTCAGTATTAATCTCTAATTTTAATGTCCAGAGAAACATCACCAGACTTGTGTCTAACAAACTCACTTTTTCCTTACACTCTCATGTCTTTGCATGTGCTGTTTGTACCTCTTCTTGGTGGTCCCTCCCTACCACCTTTCCCATTTTTTTTCTCTTCCCATGCAAGTTTGGATGCCTTACAAGCTCCTACTCATCTCTGGAATTTAGAAAAGTGACAAAACAAAAAAGTTACCAAAGTTAGGTTAAGGAGCAGGAACATAATGAAATCTCACCTGTATCTCGTGCATGTAGCATTCTGACCTGATGGAGCTATTGGTTTAAAAGTGATGCGTGGGGAAACCTGGGCTGACAGCAGAAATCCCAAGGCAAGAATAAGGAGAGCTACGGTGGTACCTTAAGAAAAAAAAAAGTTTTACATCAGAAAATAGTTGATGACATTCTTCCAAAGCAGACTGGGTTTGGTAAAACATACCTCTGAAAAAAAACCTTGATCTATCTTCACTGGATTAAAAATAAAATGCTCTTAATATATAAACAAATGATCAGAAAAAGTCACTAGTATATTCATTGTGAGACATGATGACAGCAAAATTCAAGTACAAGCAAATACATTTGATAGCCAAACAGTAAAATGCTAATGATTTTCTAAAAAAAAACACCTAGGATTGCTGACAATTTCAAAATCAATTAATGTAACCAACATTATTGAGTACTTAACATGTCAGAAGGTATGAAAGAAAGACAACAGATTTATATTAAGTGTCCTTTTCAATGCCAAGAAAATTGTCCTAATTTTGCATTTGATAGAGACCTAAATCAGTAAACTAAAAAGTAACAAATTGTTTATTTCTAAAGCAGTTGAAAGAGCATTTTTTATTAAAAAGGAGTAGCATTTTTTGAAGACTTCAAGATGCCAGAAATGATATAACACATGTGGCATAAAATTATTCATAGCATTTTCATATATTTTTAAATATTTCCATCTGTAGTTGCATCATACTCTTTGATTCTGAATACTATTTGTGCTTTCTTTTTGCCTGGAACAATCTTGATAGAGATTTGTCTATTTTATTAATATGAAGGTACTTCAAAAAATCATGAGAAAATAGAATTAAAAGATAATAATTAAATAATTAAAAGTTCTATGAACTTTTCTAAGTATGCTTGTATGTATTAAGTCATTTGTTTTGTTGATAATCTTGATTCTTTTTGCTTTGTGTTCTTTTTCATTAATTCTGCTATTATTGGTTAGCTTTTTTAATGGAATAGTTCCCTCTTTTTCCTATCCTTTCTTATTTTTTTAATAAATATTAAGGCACTTCAAAAGTTTATAGAAAAATGTAATTAAAAGATAATGCTAATGGCTATAAAACTATGCTATCAACCCTAAGTGAATCATCGTGCAGCATATGCATGTATTGAAACAATACACTGTACCCCACAAGTATGTACAAGTAAATGTTAAAATACAAATATATATAAAAAAAGGTTTTAAAAAAGATAATACAAGTCTTTACGTGAGCTCTTTTTCCTCCAAGTTATTTTCTAATGGATAAAAACACGATACATTTTCTATCCTAATTAAAAAAATGATAAATTATACTGTTGCTCATCTTCCAAATTTCATAGTAAGAAATGAATCATCTGGAATGAGACTCTTCATCTGAGAAAAAGCAGTAGATGCACTCAGGGTCTTCCTCAAAAAATTGAACTTTCTGCAAAAATGCTCCCAAAGCCAGCTGAGGAGAGGAATCCAAGAGTCACATTTAAAAAAAAATTTAATTTAGTTTTTTTTCATTGTACATGTTTATGGGATACAGTGTGTTGTTTCAGTACATCCATATATTGTATAATGATTTAATCAGAATAATTAGCATATCTATCACCTAAACATTCATCATTTCTTTGTGGTTATAATATCCGAGATCCTCTTTTCTGGCTATCTTGAAATATAATAATACAATATTATCAGCTACTGTCACCCTAGAGCACCAGAACTTATTCTTCCTATCTAACTGTACTTTGTAACTTTGTACCAGTCTACCAACCTTTCCCTGACTTAAACTGGGAAGTAATTAAAGATATGACTACAAATATTATTAAAGGAATGTATGAAAGAAGAACTTTGGGAAGCACTAAGTAAGTACTAGGGGATTATTTAATAGGCAAGTTGTCTGTGTTTGAGATATACATGTGTCAAGTCGAGCACTGTGGGACAGAGGTGCTGTTGGAATCAGAAGTCTGATGGTCTGCTGCTTCTTGACTCTGTGATCTTGGGCAAGGCACATAACCTTTCCGCAATTCTGTCTTCTGTAAAATGGGTTAGTAAAAATACTCACCTTACAGAATTACAGGGAATTTAAAATGTAATGTATTTGAAAGATTTTTGTAATGCTATAAAATGCTATAAAATGTTAGTCACTAAATTATAGTTATCATGAAGCAGCAGCAGCAACAGCAGACTTTCAAAATAGTAATAAAAAAAAAAAAAAGGTTGAAGAAAGGGAAGAAGCCTTGAAGGGAAGATCAAGTCTATTTCGCCAAAGTGGGCCATTAAAGCCATAAAGCTAAAATCATGGTTTGTCTTACCACTGTTGGCTTAAAATTTAAACCAGAGCCAGGAATAGTTTGAGCCATTACTTTTCACAAAAGGCTATCAAGCCCTGAACTGAAGAACAGAAAACAGATATAGTAGGTCTGTTAAGAAAATCATCCCTCTCTCCTCAAACAAAACAAAACAAAACATGAGTTTTATTGTTGATCTGTCTGACAGAGAACCTGGGTCACTAAGTATTTTCCAAAACTACTTCCTTAGTTTACTGTTATGAAACAGGTAAGATTTTTTTTTCATCAGAAACTTTTAAGATCTGAAGGAAAGATGATACCCTTTTTCTAATAATACTTATTAAATAACCTGTCTCCATGATAAACCATAAATGCTAAGATGGTGTGCTGAGCACATACCTAAATAGGTCCAATTCTAATGCCTGGAATATACAGATCCCAATAAGCACTGGATGAATGGATGGACCATAGTACAATAATTTTTTGCAATGTTGGTTATTTTTTAAGAAAACAAAAAAAAAGTTAAGACTATCCAATTGAAATCCTGGGGTTAGTGTAATATAAATATCCTAGATGAGAGTTCTGCAATATATTTCTTGCATCTATCTCCAAAAAATCCAACTAACCTGCAAAATATGGAGCATGGACCATCATGGATACACAAAACTCCTAAACAAGTGAAAGTTAACCCTTCTTAAGCCAACATTTATTTTTATTTTAGCCTATTTTGGACAGAAATATTTTTAAAGCCAGTACTATATACCTTTACCTTTTTTATAACACACAGCAATGTTTCTCAATCCTGGCTTCCTATTGGAAACAAATTCCTGGGATGTACCCCAACCTCTGAAGCAGAATCTCCAGAAGATGGGAGTAAGATATCTGAGTTTTAAAGAGCTCCACGGGTGACTGTGATGCCCTGATAGGGTTAAAAACCCCTTATGATATAAGAAGTCTCTTAAGGGATCGGACTGGTGTCCTAAATGACTTTATGAAATAAATTTTAAAATCATCACCTAATCCTGTCATCTACTCATATACCCTTAAAGCATAAAACTACTTGAATTTACCCTTTCCCTTCCATTTAACAATTTACAGATGCTTTGTAAGTCACTTATTAGAATTCAAAATTATCATAGTTATTGTCAAGTGATTCATTACTGCAACCTAGATTTGAGTCTAATACAGGAAGGCTTCTGAGTAAAAGGATTTTCTCCAGTGTAATGTGGCACATTCTTGGCACATTCTATTTCAAAAGACGAGTCCCTGTTAACCAAGTACATTGTAAGATTTTCGAATTTTGATATAATTTTTCTAATACGTATATTCCCCACAGAAAGTGAAGTGTGTTAGATAAATAACATTCTAAAAAATATCTGATGTAGTTAGTTACATTAACTACCAAATACACGACTTGGATTATTAGTAAATACTCATAGTTCTCACACTTTGTGTACATGAGTATCACCCAGGGAAACTGTATAAAATGAACATACTCCAGACCCTATCTTATCTTCAGAGATTCTAATTTAGTGAATCTGGGGTAGGGCCTAAGGATACATATTGTAAAATAAGTACCTTTGGTAATTCTGATGGAGATAGCCTGTGAGTTATGTTTTCAGAAATACTCCACTACCAAAACACATGGGGGGAGGAAAAACAGTGTTTCTGGCTTTCTGATTTATTACCAACAAAGCTACGTTGATATACAAGTCCCACTACTAAAAGAATCAAGAGATTATCATTAAATTTGTAATATTTACAAAAAAGACCAGTTTTCTAAAGCTTTGAAAATATTAAAAGTCAGAACAAAACAAAATGTCTCACATTTAAAATTCATGGACTACATATTTTACATTTCTATGTATAAAGAGTTTCTTTGTCCAGGCATAAATAGTTTATTTGTAGTGATTTCTGAAGAATGAACACCTATTCAAAAATTATTTTGACATAAGATTTTTCATTATTTTAAATCTGAAATAATAAAATAAATCATAAGAACACAAAAAGGAAAAAATACTGAATCAAAGGTTTAAAAATTCTAGGCTGTAGCCAATTTAATTTATGAAATTTAAAATAGAACAGTGTTCTAACAGTACTATTAGCATATCAAATATACACCTACATAGAAATGAATAAAACAAAAACATATTGAAATTAAAAAATGACTAACAATGAAGCAATTACTATTGGAGTGCAAAAGAAATATTTATTGTGAGGGTGACACTAGAGTAATATTAATAAACTAGCAAGGCTGGTTAGCAGTACATTTTCTGAAGGTGTAAACTTCCATTGGTCATTATCTCCTAGTGGGACCTATTTAATAAATTAAAAACAAGAACTGTAAAAATAGCATTATTTACATCTATACATACAGGCAAAATAGAAGGCCTATGACAAGAAACCAGGCCTTCTACCTCCTAAACCACTGTAATATTCACTATATCACTTTGTGCTATGTGACAAGGAAATCAGATGGCAGGTGTCTCTCAAGCTAGTGGAATCACTGTATAGTATTTGTAGTGAACAGAGTTGAGGTGTGGGTGGTTTTGGCTGAAAAGAAAACAAGGCAGGAAAGAAAAGTGCCTACAGGTTGCTTACAAGAAGCAGCCCCTTAAATCTCTTGGTTCTTCCCAAGTAATCGTCTTAATACTCAATTCAAATACTATTAATACTCAAATACTATTAATTCCTCTTAATAGTCAGGGATGGGCTCTGGAAATCTGTGGGGCAGAAGACCCACACTAAGAAACGAAACATGACATCAGCTAGAAGCATTCAGGAAAGTTCTTGGATTATGATGATGGAGGCTACTTTCTCACTGTACCGTTACTCTTTGTCAATAATAGTGCTGTGATAGCTAAAATGTTCTGAGTCCTTTACTATCTGTGTCAGTCAGTATTTTCAATGCTATAGACGTACAAATGTGTTAAATCCTCATTACAACCCTATAAATAGGGACAATAATCCCCAGTTACAGATGAGGAAACAGAAGTTTGCCCAAAGTCACACAATTCAAACCCAAGTAGTCTGTCTCTATATCAATAATGACTCAAAAATTCTGCAGAACTGATAATAAAGTGTTTTATTGGAATACAACAAATGAAGGCACACAGGCTGCTAGAAAAAAATGTACAAGCAGCAGGTTTCCCCAGATTTCAAAAGCCAAATCCCAAATTTAAAAAATTAAATTACTTAAACTCTATTTTAAAAATAGACCTCTTGAGGTAGCAATATTCTGGGGCTCTTTTGAAAGGAAGGGTGTCCATTTAAAAATGTGAAAGTAGCTATTATCTCTTCCTTCAGCTGACCTGAAACTCAGGAGTCAGCAAACCCAATTTCCAGCCCACTGTAGGAATTTATTTTTAGCATATCACTGCCTGATGTAATTTATCCTTTTGTTGAGATTTACCATCCTAATGAAACAGCCCAATTCATTGCTGGATAGCTTACTGTTAGTAATATTTTTCTTATATTAAGTAAAAATCTATGTCTTCATAACATCTATGATCTGCTAGAATAAGGTATCTACTAGGCTTTCCTTTAGTCTTTTCTCCATGCTAAACATCTCCAGTTTCTTCAACAGGTTTATACAGGTATGTATGGTTTTGAAATCCTCACTTGTTCTCAGCTTTCTTCATTCACTCTCTTTCTTCCCTATGTACCTTGGCTGTTACAATCACCTTGCCACTGAATCAGACAATCTCTCCACCATCTCACTGCTGACACTGCAGTTCAACTCACATTATTGGACTCAAGGGCTCTTGCTGCTTAGGCAAGAACAGGAGGCGGAAGCACTCCACTCTTCCTTCTGGAGTGAGGGGTGGGGGAGGGTATGTACTCCCAATAACTGAGTTTGGAACTCAGAATCTATTTTCTCATTAAATTCTGGGACAAGTGCCTGGAACAGTCCTATTATATGACTGTTTTAGGTATAATTTGGTTAAAATAGAACTCCCTAAATGCTGCCCTGGAAACTACATTTTAGTGGAAAAATGTATTCTTATTCCAAATAAACTTATAAAGGAGCTATTAAAGAACAGCTAATTGATAAGTAGGAATGTGATTGTATATTTTTAAAAAAGAATTCGAAAATTATATGATGCAACCATGTGAAAACAACGTCAACAATGGGTTCCATTCTGTCAAATGAAGTAGCCCTTGTATTACAGAGAAATAATAAACAAAATGGTCAGAATTTAAAAACAAAAGGTACTTTAGAGTAAGAAAGGTTTTGCCTTATTTAGCTATCGTAGAAAACACACAACCAACCAGAATTTACCCTACAACAAAGCCCTATTTCAAACACAAAAACAGTGTGTCCCTGCTTTTTGAGGAAATTACATGGTTCTAATATTCCACTGGTGAAAGAGCTTTGAAAAAAAAAAATGCTCCAAACTTACATCCATATTATTCCACATTTAAGAATATTACATATGTTAAAAAGTGAGTTTCTGAATATCAAGTTTTTCAAACAAGGACAGAACAAAAAGCAATTATTCTTTCCACTTTTGTACCTTTGAGCAGAACTCAAAAGAACAGAGAATGTTACCCTCAATAGATCCAAAGTGTTCTTACAATTTGTTTCTAGTCACATATCCTTTGTTAAAAGCTCTTTGTTTTATTGTCTAGAAGAAGTCTAGTTTTATATTTTCTGGCTAAGAAACCAATCTCAGAAGTGGTGTCAGTACTGTATTTTGGAAGGTTGACTCGTCATCATTAGAAAAAAGCTAATAACTGAATTCTCCATCTGAGCACCTACCTGCTAGACTACCAAAGGTAAGCTTTCTGCGGCCCACTTTCTCAACAAGCCACACTCCCACGAGTGTGAAAATGAAGTTTGTGAAGGCTGTGACTGAAGCCAGCCATATTGCAAGTCTATCATCTTCAACACCTGACATCTGCAGGATGGTGGCACTGTAGTACCTGCAAGGAAGAGAATAAAACAATTGCTGTTGAGAGTTATTCAAAGAAACAGAGTTATTCTGATAGAAAAAGACCCAGCCATTTCAAAAGAAAACAAACATGAATAGCTGCAGTAATAACATCAGGTTAATATAGGAACTCATGAAAGCTGTTTAAAGGATCACAATATATAAACTGCATTCAGATTAATTTATTTTGAGCTTTGTGTAATCAAGGAAAGAGGACAGAGGGCTTCCAAAGTGAAATGTACCCCACGACGAAGGACAGTGGCAACTGCTGGTAGTTTCATTAAAACTAGCAGGGATAAGATCTAAGTCTATGAAATCAATTAGAAATCATCATACACTGTGAATTCATGTCCTTAAAAGAATAAAGTGACTCACTGCATATAATAAAGAAATGTGATATAATGGTAGAAATCTGGTATAAGTAAAGAATCTCTTCAAAGAAGACACAAGGAATAAGAATGTGTCAGAACGAATCTGACATTGTGGGAGGAGATGAGAAACTGATATGAGGTACATGACAACGGCTTTGTGGTTCCTGGAGAAGTGTACACTGGTGAGGTAAGTCTCTAGCACAATCAGTATGATTAGGCTCTGTAGACTCATTTTGTGCTAAATGAATTAATTCACTGGAGATTGACTCTTGAAAAACCATAATGCCAGTTTGCGGATGTACAATGGAGGATATGTCTGGCACATTTAAGGATGACAGATTTCTTGCAGACGTTTCTTTTCTCATGAAAAGATTAATAGCTATATCCGCTGATTACTTTAAAGTTGACCTGAAAACAAAGAAAGCAAAATATTCCCAGTGAATCACTGATGAAACGTGATAGAACTAAAATCCTAAAGACACATTCTGAATAGCTTTGCCTAGCTTTTCCAGTCACTCTAAAATACAAATTAACTTTACCCAAATCCAACAGTGGGTATCCAAGCAATATGTTAAATCAAGTGGGATATTTCCATAGTTAAAAATCTACAGTTTCCAGGCATTTAGCAACACCTTCATAATATTTCAAAAAGAAAATCTGTTTTAAATATCTTTAAGTCTCATTGGTTCATCAATGGTTTCTGTCTTTTTTTTTTTTCTTTCTTTTTAAATTTTTTTAATATATCATTACATTTGGGTAGTGTTCCATTGTTTAAAAATTCTGTATACTATTTTTAAAATTAATGAAGTTTCTTATGCAAAATACTAACACCAACATGAACTCATTCATCTCTACAAAAAGTGTTTTCCTTTTTAAAATTACTAAACCAAACTTACAAATTGCTATGTGGCATGAAGGGTGTGTTTTACTGATCACACTAAAAATTATGCCAACCATTTGAAGACTTTGAATTCTAACAGCTGTTGTAAAAAGAAATTCCCAGTGGAATTAATCCTATCATCATGAAAATTGTGAATGTTTTGCAGTCAGGATGTAAAGTGATGATAAAAACTATGAAAACAATTCCTTCCATCTGAATAGTGTTTTACAGTTTCCAAGTTCCTACCAAATGTGTTTGCATAAAGATCTGTGTAGCAAGGTCAAACCTATATGTTACCACTAAGAAACTAACATGCATATCAAATCTTAAAAGGCAGAAAATGGAAATGCTGAGAGAAAATTCAAGAATTTAAAACCAAAAGAATTTGATACTTGCCATGCTACTAAATTTCAGTTTTTTCAATGCCTTAAGAATAAAAACATAAATTGCAGAAAATAATTTTTCAAAATAGAGTCATAAGAAAATGAAACAAAACAGAGAGGATATTTTGATGTTTTCATTTTCCATACAATAAAATCATGCCATGTAATGTAACATATTCACAGGATCTGGGGATTTGTACATGTACATCTTTGGGGAAACTATTACACTGCCTAGCACTGTAAAGGTGCGAATAAGCAGTAAAATAAACAAAAAGCCAAGGATGAGAAGTCGAGGAATGAAAGACAAGAACGTTCACTTAAAAGATAATCAGTTTCATAAAAAAAATCAGGCAATAACTATATTCTTTTATAGGGCAGGGGATGACATATCTAGATCAAAATAATTCACAAACATTGTTTATAAGAGTCAGGTTATGGAGTTGTGGACAGATACATTTAACTGATATTTTAAAATGTGAGACTTCCAATATTTTTCACAAATAATGATATCAGCCAACAATTTAAGTGATGGGCCACCCCTGTTTTTACAATCTTCTAAACCTTTACGTAGGTAGTTTGAAGTTTCAAGATGCTGGGTATTCATTCAAAAGTTATACAAAGCATATGAAAGCTTTCTTCATAAAAGAACAAGAACAACTGAAAAAGGCTTTCTTTTTAGACTCAAAGCAGGAATGCCTTCTCTTTTCAGTCATTTCATAATCTCTCTCAAACAAACTACCGTCTTCTTCAAAGATTCCCTGGGCAACATTTGGTCATCTCACACATACCATCTCTTCCCCATAGTGAAGTTGAAAGGTTCATAACTCTGCAGACATTTAAGAACAGCAAAGACTGGAACTGTAGATGCATTGCTATCTTAGAGATTATGTGACACCCAGCTTCCAGTCCCAAATTTTAAATCTGACTAAAACAAAATAGCTCTAGAAAACATGCAGCCTTTGGTAATGACAATATATCCTAATGATGACTTTTAAATAGCAAGAAAATAATAAACACGAGTACTTCATGTGCGTAGCAAAATATATCTATTGAGTTCCTATTTGAACAATGCATTTCCTAAGAATTTCTGAAAAAGCTATCTTTTTTAGCTTCGTAAGGCAATTGCCTGTCTTTTTCACTATTGTCAGTATTACAGAGTTAACAACAAGTAGGTACTCAACAATTGTTGAATTTATTGAATTTATCTACCACAAACTTTCAGAAAGAAAGAACTTACAACCAAAAACACCTGGCAGACTTGCTAGAACAAAAATTAAAGACTGATAAGAGGGAGAAATAGAGGTAGACGATGAAGTTAATTACATGAAAGCCTTAGCTGCATTATCACTACGAGTTGGCTCTAAAATTCCTGGCAGCCACAGCACATTGGTAAATGATAGTTTTAACTGTCTGACAAAATAAAACATATTAGCTAATAATAAAGATAAACTTTTTCTGATATGAAACTATAAAGACTTTAATTACATGAAAATGAAACATACTCTTCCTGATGAGAGCCAGTCTAAGAAGAACAAATTAACTGCTAAAATTTAGTCAAAACTGTTTTGATTTATGTGGCATAAAGGTGATATGTCCCAGCAGTATTACAGACAGCTTCCAAACATAGTCATCTAGGAACCTTGCCTTACTCAATGGTCTTATGAGTCACATCCATATTGGGATATAGACCAAGTTATATGAGAAGACTTGAATTTATGGATTAGCACATTGACTATCAGCCCTGAAAGATATCCATTATCTAAGTTATATTCTTTGGCTCTTTTAGCTCTTAGCATTAAAAATACATTTTTTTGATACTATATGCCAAAGCACATTGACCATAGAATTTAATTTTTTATTGAAACTTATTGTTTGTACATATTTATAAGGTACAGAGTTATACTGCAATTCAAGTATACAATGTGTGATGATCTAATTAGGGCATTAGCATACTCATCATTGCATAACTTAATCATTACTTTGTGATGTGCACATTTATCTCCTCTCTTCTAGTCATTTGATAATATGCAGTAAGTCATTGACAAGTACAGATTCTGAGATCAACTGTACAGTAAAAAAACTTATTTTTTCTACCTGTAATTTTGTCTATTAATGAGCCTTTCAGTATCCTCCCCCTTTCTCACCTCTAGTAACTACAGTTCTCTCTCCTTTTAACAGTTCAACTTATTATTAATTTGTTTTATTGTTTGTTTTAGCTCCCACATATGAATGAGGACATGCATTATTTCTCTTTCTGTGCTTGGCTTATTTCACTTAACATAATTTTCTCCAGGTTCATCCACACCACTGCAAATGGCATAGGGTACTCCATTGTGTATATATAAAACATTTTCCTTATACAGTCAACTGCTGATTTTTGTGTGTTGATTTTGTATCCTGCTACTGTGCTGAAATCATTTATCAATTCCAACAGTTTTTTTGTAGAGGTTTTAGGCTGTTCGATATATAGGATCATGTCATCTGCAAACAGGGACAGTTTCACTTCATCTTTTCCAATCTGGATGCCCTTTATTTCCTTCTCTTCTCTGATTGTTCTGGCTAGTACTTCCAACACTATGTTGAATAGGAGTGGTGAGAGTGGGCATCCTTGTCTAGTTCCTGTTCTTAAAGGAAAAGCTTTCAGCTTTTCCCCATTCAGGATGATATTGGCAGTGGGTTTGGCATATATGGCTTTAATTATGTTGAGATACTTTCCCTCTATACCTAACTTATAGAGGGTCTTTGTCATGAATGAGTGCTGAACTTTATCAAATGCTTTTTCAGCATCTATAGAGATGATCATATGGTCCTTGTGTTTGAGTTTATTAATATGGTGTATCACATTTATTGATTTGCGTATGTTGAACCAACCTTGCATCCCTGGGATGAATCCCACTTGATCGTGATGAATAATTTTACGTATTTGTTGCTGTATTCTGTTTGCTAGTATTTTAGTGAGGATTTTTGCATCTATATTCATCAAGGATATCGGCCTGTAGTTTTCTTTTTTGGTTATATCTTTACCTGGTTTTGGTATCAGGATGATGTTTGCTTCATAGAATGAGTTTGGGAGAGTTGCGTCCGTTTCAATCTTTTGGAATAGTTTGTAAAGAATCGGTGTCAATTCCTCTTTGAATGTTTGGTAAAATTCTGCTGTGAATCCATCTGGTCCTGGGCTTTTCTTTGTTGGGAGCCTTCTGATAACAGCTTCAATCTCCTTTATTGTTATTGGTCTGTTCAAATTTTCTACGTCTTCACGGTTCAGTTTTGGGAGCTTGTGTGTGTCCAGAAGTTTATCCATTTCCTCCAGATTTTAAATTTGTTGGCGTATAGTTGTTTATAGTAGTCTCGGATGATTCCTTGTATTTCAGATGAATCAGTTGTAATATCGCCTTTTTCATTCCTAATTTTTGTTATTTGAGTCTTCTCTCTTCTTTTTTTTGTTAGCCATGCATGGTTTGTCAATTTTATTTATCTTTTCAAAAAACCAACTTTTTGATTCGTTGATCTTTTGAATTGTTTTTTGGTTTTCAATTTCATTCAGTTCTGCTCTGATCTTAATGATTTCTTTCCGTCTGCTAACTTTAGGTTTGGATTGTTCTTGTTTTTCTAGTTCTTTAAGGTGAAGTGTTAGGTTGTTCACTTGCCATCTTTCCAGTCTTCTGAAGTGAGCATTTAATGCAATAATTTTCCCCCCCAATACTGCTTTTGCAGTATCCCACAGGTTTTGGTATGATGTATCATTGTTTTCATTAGTTTCAATAAATTTTTTGATTTCCTGCTTGATTTCTTCTTGGACCCATATGTCATTAAGTAGAATGCTGTTTAATTTCCATGTGTTTGTATAGTTTCCAGAGTTTCGCTTGTTATTAATTTCTAGTTTTAATCCATTGTGGTCTGAGAAGATACATGGGATAATTCCAATTTTTTTGAATTTATTGAGACTTGCTTTGTGACCTAATATGTGATCTATCCTGGAGAATGATCCATGTGCTGATGAGAAGAATGAATATTCTGAGGTTGTTGGATGGAATGTTCTGTAGATATCTGCCAATTCCAATTGGTCTAGTCCCTTTGACATAATGATTTCCATCCCTTTGGGTTTGTACCCAGTAGTGGGATTTCTGGGTCATATGATAGTTCTACCTGTACTCGTTTGAAAAACCTCTATATTGGTTTCCATAATGGCTGTACTGATCTACAATCCCACCAACAAAATACAAGGGTTCCCCTTTCTCTGTATCCTTGCCAGCATTTGTTATTTGTTGTCTTTTTTATAACAGCCAGTCTAACTGGGGTAAGATGATATCTCAATGTGATTCTGATTAGCATTTCCTTGATGATTAGTGATGCTGAGCATTTTTTTCATATACCTGTTGAGCATTTGTATGTCTTCTTTTGAAAAATGTCTATTCAGCTTCATTGCCCATTTTTTAATTGAATTATTTGGTTTTTTACTGTTAAATTGTTTGGGTTTCCTGTATATCCAGGATAATAGTCCCTTGTCATATGTGTAGTTTGCGAGTATTTTCTCCCATTCTGTAGGTTGTCTCTTTGTTCTGTTTATTGTTACCTTTGCTGTGCAGAAGCTTTTAAGTCTGATAAAATCCTATTTTATCCTTATTTTCTCTTTTGGTGTCTGTCCTTTTAAAGTCTTATTCAGAAAATCTTTACCCAGTCCTACATGTTGGAGCATTTCCCCTGTGTTTTCTTCTAGCAGTTTTATAGCTTCAGGTCTTACATTTAAGTTTTTAATCCATTCTGACTTGGTTTTGTATATGGTGAGAGATGGGGGTCTAGTTTCACTCTTCTACACATGAATATCTGGTTTTCCCAAAACCATTTATCGAAGAGGCTGTCCTTTCCTCAATGTATGTTTTTGGCACCTTTCTCAAAGATCAGTTAGCTGTAAGTATGTGGGTTTATTTCTGGGTTCTCTATTCTGTTCCAATGGTCTGGTGTCTATTTTTATGACAGTACCATGCTATTTTAGTTATTATTGCTTTGTAGTATATTTTGAAGTCAGGTAGTGTAATGCCTCCTGCCTTATTTTTTTTGTTCAGGGTTGCTTTGGCTATTTGAGGTCTCTTGTTGTTCCATATTAATATTAGGATTGTTTCAACTATTTCTGTAAAGAATGTCATTGGTATTTTGATGAGGATTGCATTGAATCTGTAGACTGCTTTGGGTAGTAATGGATATTTTCACAATGTTAAATCTGCCATTCCATTAGCATGGACTCTCTTTCCATTTTTTTTTGTGTCTTCTTTAATTCATTTCATCAGTGTTTTGTAGTTTTCATTGTATTGACCTTTCACCTCCTTGGTTAAATTTATTCCTAGGTATTTTATTTCTTTGGTAGCTATTGTAAGTGGGCTTGCTTTCTTGACTTCTTTTTCTGCTAGTTTGTTGTTGATGTATAGAAATGTTATTGGTTTTTGTATATTGTTTTGTGTCCTGCTACTTTACTGAAATTGTTGAGCAATCCTAAGAATTTTTTAGTGGAATATTTAGGTTTTTCTATATATAAGATCATGTCTTCTGCAAATAGGGACAATGTGACATTCTCTTTTCCAATTTGGATGCCCTTTATTCCTTTCTCTCACCTAATTGCTCTGTGCTGATGAGAAGGTATATTCTGAAGATGCTGGATGAAATGTTCTGTAAATGTCTGTCAAGTCCATTTGGTCTAGAGTAAAGTTTATTTTTTATTTTAATTTTTATTAAATCAAAATTGATTATACATATTTTGGGGGTTCAACATTGAGATATGTTGACCAAATCAATATTACTAGTATATATATTGTTACCAGTCGTCGTATTCTTTATGCCCCTTCTCCAATCTCTCCCCATCCCCCTCTCCCTCCCCCATCCTGCCTCTAATTACCCTAGATTTCTTCTCTCCTTCTGAAAGAATAAGGGTTACTCTGTTGGTTTGTTGCCTAAATGATCTGTCCAATGCCGAGAGGTATGGTCAGGTTCCCGAATATTATCATAGAGCAGATGCTTCTTCTGTCGCTCTGAAATGAGCTTTGTGGAGAGAGACATCCTCTTCTTTTATCTCTGCTCGTAACTCTCCTTATGTTAATGCACTCCAGTGGCTGGTGGACCATTTGCATGGTTGTTGTGACATCTAGCAGCTTATGCGGCAGCCATGGTTATGGTGGTGGCTGTGGGGGGCCACCCACATGGAGGTGATATTTTTGGCATGCTCCTTGGCACTGGCAGTGTAGCTGGTTGTGGGGAGTGTCTGGTCTCGAGCTCCATGCTTTGGGTCTCTGGGTGGGCACCGAGGTGCTGGTGTGGTGTGCCTGGTTGTGGGAAGGGGGTCTGATCCCCTTCTCCATGTCTCAGGTCCCCGGGTGGGCCCCAAGGTGCTGACATGGTGTGCCTGGTTGTGGGAGGGGGGTCCAGTCCCTGACTCCATACCTTGGGTCCTCGGGCAGGCCCCAAGGTACTGGTGCAGTGTGCCTGGTTCTGAGAGGGGGGTCTGGTCCCTGGCTCCATACCTCAGGTTCCTGGGTGGGCACCGAGGTGCTGGTGTGGTGTGCCTGGTTGTGGGAAGGGGGTCTGATCCCCTTCTCCATGTCTCAAGTCCCCAGGTGGGCCCCAAGGTGCTGACATGGTGTGCCTGGTTGTGGGAGGGGCGTCAAGTCCCCTTCTCCATGCCTCAGGTCCCCAGGTGGGCCCTGAGGCACTGTTGGTATGCCTGGGCTGGAACTAATTTTTTGTCCTTTGCTTACATTTTAACTGGGGAAACTTCTGGTGGGAACCAGTACTTGAGCTGTGTGGTTGAGCTAAATTGCTGTTTTGCTGCTGTATCCCTAAGAAAGGCTTTTTGTGCAGCTCAGGGTTTGTCAACCTTACAGGTACTTCTGGCCTTCCAGAGAACTGATGCACCTGGGTTGTGTAGAAACTCTGATCTGGGCCTGAGTTTTTTCACCAAACTTAACCCTATGCCATTCTGCATTCCCAACCAGTCTCCTCTGAGTGGTCGTGCTGATCGGCTATCCTTGCTGTGTGCCAGTGTTCTCCCAGTGGGCCCATCTCCCCCACCACCTGTGCTCCAAACACTTCCCATGGGACAGGCCCTGCGCCAGTCCCTTGCAGTGACTCACCAGCCTCTGAATGGCTCCCCTTTTACAGCTGTTCTGGCTCCTCTCTCCTGCATGGATCCATGGGAACCCTATTAGTGGTCTTGCTGTCTTGGGGGCCACCAAGGCTCTCTTCTTGCCTGCTGCCTCCAAGTAATTCCATCTGAAAGGCATGGCTGCAACTTCTGCCAGCTCCTGCTTAATGTACTCGGCAGCTGGAGACTTAAAGAGGCTGTGGCCCAACAGAGCAGTTTTTTCTTTCTCTCGTCGTGGTTTCTCCCACCTTCAAGAACTCCGTAGGTCTCTCCTCCTCTTCCCCTGAGCTCTAGTGGCCCCAGCTTGGCTGATGTTACATTTTTATAGTTGTAAATTGGTTGATTTGTGGGAGAGAGTGACACTGAGGACCGTCTATTCTGCCATCTTGATCGGAACTCTGGAGTGAAGTTTAAATCCAATGTTTCTTTGCTAATTTTTTGTCTAGATGATCTGTCCAATGCTGAGAGAAGGGTGGTGAAGTATCCAGCACTTACTGTATTCGGACCTATCTCTACCTTTATATCTAGTAATAACTGCCTCAAATATCTGGGTGCTCTGAGGTGCATATATATTTATGATTGGTATAGCCTCTTGCTGAATTGATCTCTTCATAATTATATAATGTCCTTGTCTCTTTTTATAATTTTTAGTTTAAAGTCTATTTTATCTGATACAAGAATATCTACTACTGCTTACTTTTTATTTCCTTTTGCATGGAATATCTTTTTCCATCCCTTCACTATTAGTCTATGTGTGTCTTTACTGGTGAAGTCAAATTTCTTGCAGGCACCATATAGCTGGGTCTAATTGTTTAATCCACGCAGCCAATCTATATCTTTTAAGTCAGGAATTTAATCCATTTATGTTCAAGGTTGTTATTGAAAGTTAACTTCTGTCACTTTCTTAATTTTTCTTACAGTTGCTTTAAGTTTCTCTTGTCCCTTTCTTTCCCTTTTATTGTTTGTCTTTGCTGTTTGGTGTTTTTCTGTAGTGATAAGATACGGTTTCTTTCCCTTTGTTATTTGTGCATCTGCTCTACTAGTGGGTTTTATTCTTTCTCATGTATTCATGATGGTAGTTATAGCTCGATTTCAGATATAGGACTCAAGGATTTATTGTAGGGCTGGCCCTGTGGTCGTGAATTCTTGCAGGTTTATTTATTTATTTATTTTTGTCTGCAGAAGACACTGTTTCTTTCTCCTTCAGAAGGACAGATTTGCTGGTTATAGTATTCTTGGATGGCAGCTTTTTTCTTGTAGCACTTTGAATATATCATCCAATTCCCTCCTGTCCTGTATGATTTCTATTGAGAAGTCTGCTGTTAGTCTGATAGGGGATCCATTATAGGTGACTTGATGCTCTTCTCTTGCTGTTTTTAGAATCCTCTCTTTGTCTTTGACTGTTGGTTTATCTTTGACTTTGTAGTTTCAGTTCTTGGTGAGTGTACTTGTGTAGACTTCATGTGACTTCGACTGTATTTAATCTTGAAGTTGTCTGTGGGTGCCTTCACGGTCTATGTGGTGGGGCCCTTAGTAGTTTTTGTTGGCGCACATAACACTAGGCAGGGTTGTTGTGGCTGTGGGCCAGGCAGCTCAATAGAGGCCTGTCGTGAGGGAGAAAAGCTGCTACCCAATCCACTATTGGTACGGGAAGAGGTGTACCCTAGTGTAGCAGGGCCTGGCAGCTCTGCAGAGGGCTACCATGTCAGCTGCTACGCCGGAAATAAGCCTGCAAAGTTGCAGTCAGGCCCAGCAGCTCTGAAGGGGCTTGCCTTGGAGGGTCAAAGCCCCTGCCTCATTTGCAGTTGGTCAGGGAGCAGGTATACACCGGTGCTGCAGGTCCTGACAGCTCTGGACAGGACAGTCAATTCAGCTGCTGGGCCTGCAGCCAGTCTATACAGACATACCTGGTCCCATAGAGATATGGAGGGCCAAAGAGGCGGGAGACACTACCACCAGGCTGGCTGACTGTCAGCACAGGCACCTGTGAACTCAGCAGGCCCCTGGGTAGTGTGTGTGTGGGGAGTATGCACATGAATGTGGGGGGCTGCCCTCTATTGGTGGCTACCCCGCTCAGCAGGTCTGCTTGCTCACCTGGAGGGGAAGGGGGTGCCACGTAAGTTCAGATGCTGTGGTCTCAGTCTTTCTGTCTGACCTAGGCTCTAGGCAGCTGGGGTGGTGGTCCTGCCATTGTCTGTGTGTATACGCAGGATGTAGGCAGGCCCTGAGGATGGAGGGAGTCAGATTCATCAGGTTTGGGGCAGGGCACACACTAGTTCTAGCTGCAGGTTCAGTTTCAAGACGGCACTGTGCCATAGCTGCTTGGGCAGGAAAGTGGGTTCCTTTCCCCGGCCTTCTTGTATGAGATGGTGTGGTTGTATACTCTCGCAGCTATTCTCCAACTGAGTTTGGGGCCTGAAAGGATTGGGGGACTCTCTTGTGGCAGCAATTGCTGGCATTTGTGGTGGCAGTGGAAACAGCTGGGGTTTTTTCAGCTTACTGTTTCTCTGCCTGACTCTGAGCCGGTCCCTGTGGTGGGGCAGAGACTGTATGTTTTGCTCTGCTCTCAACAGTGCTTTTCCCACCTTCTGCCCTTCACAAGGATTTCGTCTCTCCCCTAGTGCTCTGCAGTGTATTTCTTCAGTCGTTCTGGTCAAAATGTATCTGTTCATCTGCTGTTTTGGTCTCTTTTTGGGGCCCGGGAGGAAGGACAAGTGCCAGACACTTCTAGCCAGCCATCTTCTCTTTCTCGACTACAGAATTTAAAATATTAGTCTAATAAAAGAGGCCCTTTTAACTGAAAGAATTATATTTTCCTATTGGGATAGTGTTTATACAGACAAAAACATGGATCACTATAGAAAATGCATCAATATTAAGGAGACCTGTAATTTGTTTTACTATAATGATGAGTACCAAATTTTGTACTTTTAAATGCTGTGGCAGCAACCTTCTTACCCCTGTACATAAGACTTGTATCCAACCAACCTTGCATTGACTTGTATATCTGCTGTTGTTAAAAATAAAAGAATTTTAAAATTAAAAAAAAATACATCAAAAGCTTTTAAAAAAACATTTAAAAAATTATTAAAATGTTCAAACATTTTCATGTATTTTATATAATGAGAAATCCTTTTTGTATATTAGGTAGCAAGTCATAAAACCAAAAGTAAAAGTTAGAAAAGTAGAAATGAGGATTGCACATATACATGTGTTTTGAGCTAACATACTAGTGAATTGTATCACACTATCCTTAAATTAAACAATGATCCAAACATGATGGCAACCCTCAGAAAGCATAATTATTAATCAAATTTAATATATTCATAAATTCATAATTTAAATAATTTAGTTAGTTTTTTGGGAACAACAAAGAAAAAATGTGCCAAAAAACTTGTAAGGGATTTCTACAGATCCCCAATGTTCCCAGTGTAACCTACCCCCCACCTCAGAAACTAGTTCCCTTCCTCTGGCTTCACCCCTCTGGAGACCTCAGGAGAGAGGTCACTTTCTTGTCTCACCCAGCTCAACCAGATCACTGACCTACCTTTGAGCATCACCAAGAATAATGATAGAAACTCTATTCAGACCTCCAATTCACCAATTTGCCAAATTAACCTTTTAATTCTTTCCATAAAATATACACCCACTGGACATCGAACATTTGGGACTTCATGATCTCCCATTTGTTGAGTGTATGTATTATCAAGTCGGGTGTGATTGCTCCCAAACAAGTTTATGCCTGTAATCGTAATGATGTAATTTAATCAAATAATACATAAATCAATAAAACATAAGATGCTGAAAGAAGTTGAATCAAAAACAAAACCATATACTTTGGAAAGAGTCAATAAAGATGAATTATTAAAAAATTGTGTGTGTAATATGACCATAAAAAATTACAGGTAAAATGTAAAAGTCTAAAAGGACTCTGCCCATGGGTTTCTTCTAAAGTGTGTTTCAGTTCTTGTTCTATTTGAAAGAAAGAAAACTGGTAATTTGTAGATGACAATATCAGTGTGGTTTATGCAAGAAAACAAATCTGGAAGTTCAAACAGTGGGTATGATGAATTATCATATTACTACAAATAAAATGTTTGAGATATGTATGCATCAATTCCTCACAACTGTCTTTTTCAGTTAACTAAAAAAGTGCTGACTCTAATCTTGCTTCATCTTGTCTCAATCCCTTGCTTATTTCAGCAACAAGCGGAAGTCTAAGACTTTCAGATCACCTGTTTTTACCTGGTCATTTACCTGCACACTAATCTGGTACGTTGACTAACTTAACCCAACTTTCCTCTTGTCCCAGCCCTTCCACACTCTGTCTTTGTGCCTTGTAAATTAAGTCCGGACACCAGGCACTACCTTCTTCCATTTTGCATCTGCAGCCTAAGCTGGTTTTCTCTCACATCCTATATACCTCTAGGCCTGAGGAGAGGGAGAGGATGAAAAGAGGGAAAAGATATGTCTATATGAGTCTCTAACCCTCCTTATTTAGCTGTCTACCTACTTTCTGGTCACTTCTCATGCAATGGAAATTTCAGTACCTGCCTCACAATCTTCACTTCTATCCCTGTGTCGCTATTCTCCATGAAAGTAGCATCAACACAGACCACCCATACAACACCTGAGTCTCTTATTTGCTCGACCACCAAATCCTTCAAGTCTCCTAGTCTCTGACCAGCACAGTCTACCCTCCTGGCTCACTTACTCAGATTCCCCACTCACGCAATTCTTCACTCTCCTGGAGACTTTAATCCATAGACTCTATCTCCTTTCAGCTGTCCATCATCACTCATTCCAGCCCTATTCCCATAACTGTCTTAAGTAGTTTACATTTCCCAAAACAGAGTTTCTCAGATATCAGTGTGCTAGAGAATCACCTGCAAGGTCTGTTAAAAAACAAACTGTTGGGTCCCAACCCCAGATTTTCTGATTCAGTAGGTCCAAGAATTTACATTTCCAACAAGTTTTCAGAGGATGCTGATGCTGCTTTGAAAACTATTTCCCAAACCATTATTACAATCACTTTCTTTTTACCATTCTCAAATTCCCTGGCCTGTTACCCCTCTGTCATATTTATGTCATAAACACCAACTCTGCTTATATCTAGTTATTCTTCTACTCTGCATTTATGTCTAGCAGCTGAAAGGGTGTAGAGAAAAACACAAATTAACCTCACTTGAAATTCCCTAAGATGCACACTTTCCAACTCTCCAAAGAATGATTTTATAGCATCCCCCCTTCTTTCCACTATCCCAGTCTATCCAGCCTTAGGTGGAATCCTGTCTAATGTTCATTGACAAAGAGAGAGCATTTAGATGGTTACTTCCTTGGCTCACCACCTCCAAACTCACCAATCTGAACAAGCCTAAGAATATCAATCAGTGCCCAAATATATCTGTTCTAGATTTCTCCAATATTTGCTGCTAGAATTATTAGTCTCCCCTTCTGTTTTTCCCCAGATATTTATCCATACCTCTCTTGTAACACACATCATTTACCTTCTGGCATTAGAGTTACTTAAATATCCATCATATTTCTCCTAATAGACTATAAACTACAAAAAGAATAGTATATGTGTGATTCACCTTTGCAATTGCCAGAGCAGACTTATGACTATTTTTAAGACACATATTAAGTGTCCACTTAAATGAGTGAATGGAATGGTATGACCTTTTACCTCTTTTGTTCCTGTATTTATTTTCTGTTGAGATATAACAAAACTTCACCTTTTTAAAAAAAAAATGTATGTTTTTCATTGCAAATGTTTACGGGGTACAGATTTTTGTTTCAATACATGTGTATATCATATAATGATCCAATCAGAATAGTTAGTATATCTATCACCTAAACATTTATCATTTCTTTGTGGTTACAACATTCAAGATCCTATTTGCTGGCTATCTTGAAAGATATATTATTAGCTATTGTCACCCTAGAGCACCAGAAGTTATTCTTCCTATATAACTGTAACTTGTTACTTTGTATCGGTACCAACCTTTCCTCAACACTCACCTCTCCACCTCCCTTTCCCTCCCTCCGGTAACCCCTATTCTACTCTCCATTTCTTTCTCTGTTTTAAAATTTTCTTTTAATTGACCCATGATAATTGTATATATTTATGGAGTACAGTATGATATTTTGGTAATTCATACTATGTGCAATGATCATATCAGGGTGCTCAGTGTATCCATAACCTCAAACGTTTGTCATCTGTGTTGGGAACATTCAACATCCTCTCCACGAGCTACTCAAAGATACACAGTACTTTGCTGTTGCCTGTAGTCTCCCTATATTGCCATAGAACACTAGATCTTATTCTTATTATCTCTCTACAGTTTTGCATCTACTGACCATCCTCTTCCCTCCCCTTCTCCTTCCTCCCGTCTCTAGTAACCACTATTCTACTCTCTACTTCTATGAGATCGACTTTTTTAGCTTCTACATATGAGTGAGAACATATGGTATTTCTCCCTGTGTCTGGCTTATTTCAATTAACACAATTTTCTCCACGCTCATCCATGTGGCTGCAAATGGCAGAATTTCATTCTTTTTTATGGCTGAGTAGCATTCCATTGTATGTATACCACATTTTCTTTTTTTTTTTTAGTTAGACCATTTTATTTTATTTTTGGAAACATGATTGTACTTATTTGTGGGATACAGTGTTGAATATGATACCTGTGTGCATTATGTGATGCTCAAATCAGGATAATTAGTATACTCAACATTATACAATGTAATCATTTTTTGTAGACCTTTACCAGTTTCTCATTTTGTTAACATTTTTAATAGCTTTATTTAGATATAATTTATTTTGTTTATTTTATTTTATTTCTTTTAACTTCTCAATACACACTATATTTGATTTTCCTGACCCTTTGCCCATTCCTCTTCCCCCCTCCCTCCCTCCCCTCCCCCCCACATCATATCTGTTCAATTGTCTTAACAAGTTCAAGGAATTGTTGTAATTGTTGTGTCTTCTTTGCCCCCGTGTAGCACATTTTCTTTATCTAATCATCTGTTGAAGGACACTTAGGTTGCTTCCAACTCTTGGCTACTGTGAATAGAGCCATAATAAACACAGGAGTGCAGGTGTCCATTCGACTTGTTGATTTTCATTCCTTTAGATATAAAACTTTACCTTTTTAAAGTGCATAATTCAGTGGTTTTTAGTATGACTAAATTTTATTCTCTTAAATAATTGTAATAATGTTCATACAAAGCATTCAAATAATCCAGAGGGTTGAAAGAAATAAAAAAGTCCCGTGGAGTAGGATGAGAGGGAAAGGTAGAGGGCTGTGTCTTGAGTGTCTTAGTTTTTTCAGCACACTCCCCACTACCATCCCTTTTCCAACTCAGCTACACTCTTTTCTACTTCACTGGCCAGCCTGAGCTCTGAGGTGCCCCCATGGCTGGAGAAACGTACACTAAAAATGACTATATATGACTTGTGAGCTTTTCATCCAAACAATGATACAAACTGATCTTTTCTTCCATCTTTTATTGTCTCTTCAGTTCCAAGTTGTGCCTATGCAACACCTCATTAAAGCAAACAAGAGGGGAAAAGTCGATGGTCTATTCTAAAATTCTTCTCAGGAGGCTTAAGAGCCTGAGTGTGAAAAAGGGCAGGTCATGGCATTTACTTTATGAAAAACACTGCTCTGGGCATTGACTATCAAAAGGGAATAAACAGTACTTTAAGCTGTAAGGGTCTCAAGGGTTTGTTTGTAAGTAAAAGTATGCAAAAGCTTTTCTCTATATAAAAGCAACGTTTTAGAGCAGGGTCACAAAAAAATGTGATTATGAAAAGACATGTAGTTTTGTGCACATTATTTATAACTGAATCTCTGTAGAATCACATACTGGGAAGACAGATCAAGAACATGCAGAATGAAGTGAAAAAAAGCAAAATAAGGAAGTATGTTAAGGGTAGAATATCAGCTGTAAAAAATAATCACAGAAAAATAAGACAAATAAATAAGCCAAAACGTTAAGACACACTATCTTTAAGTGGTGAGATTTAGGTGACTTTTATTCTTTACATGTTTCCAATTTTTCTATGATAAGCATATATTATTTTTTAAAAATTTTGTTTAAAGTATTAAAATTCTGTAGGTTAGAATCTGTCATACATTGTGTTCAAGCACCATAAGCTTCCAAGTCTGTGAACTAAACTTAATATTATTTTAAATAAAAACAAATATGAAATAACAGTCATGAGGAACTTACATATATTTGTCTTCAGAGAAAGATGCTTTTAACTTATTTTTTCTTTGCCAAACTTAGTATTTTTTTAATTAAATAATCCATGTCCCTTACCTCTTAGTGCTTAAAACACTGCAAATAAGACACCGTAATAAATTCCCAGATTAACTATTCAATTCAATAAGTACTTAGACATAATAATGGTAATAGAAATTTTAATGGAAAATAAGTACATAATGGCCAAATGTCTCAATCAGATCAAAAGACAAGTACTATCTGGGGGCTGTTTGGGATAGTGGGGCTCACATTCCACTGAGGGAGACCACTATAGACATAAAAACTACACACCAATGGGCCAAGTTCTATGAGAACACTAAGGGGCAATACGAAGGCAGTGATTAAGTCCACCTAACAGTCCACACAGTTAATCAGTGATTCCAATTAGCCGTATTACTGTTTCTCATCTCCCGGAACTGAAAAGATACAAAGGAGAAAGGAATTCAGGATGCTAGTTACCACAGGGGTTAGTTGGGAAGAGCACTTAAACTCAGCCAAGGATCATACACAGGCAGAACTGGAAAAAATCTCGAGACTGTAAGTCATAAGCAGGATGGCAAACACCCACTTGGTTCACTAACTAGAAAAGCTGTAGTGTCAGAGATAGATGTGATAGCCAGGAAGGAAATTCCTGGTTTTGATTTCACAGGAGATGGCAATGATCTGAAGGGTGACTATGTTTAAGAGGTGCCTTTGATGCAGGGGTGCATGATAAGATGGAAAAGGCAGAACTGAGTGAGGAAAAGGGCACACTGCAGGAACAGGATACTGTAAAAGCCAACAGCATCGCACAGTTCCCAAAGATTAAAGACAAATTTGTAGATTGACCTCACTTGAAATCCCCTAATATGTTTACTCTCCAGCTCTCCAAAATGATGATTCTGTCTTCTGATGAACAGAGTGGGCTTGTAGAAAGAGAGAGCAGGTGGAGTAGAATGCAACACTGTGTACAAGGTGCTAAAGTAATTTACTTTATTCAGTCATCTAACATGTAAGAAGCACAGAGATAATTCCTGTATCAAATATTCTGTATTTGGTACATTTTTTCTCTCTCCCCTTCTACGATATGGGTGAACGAATTGTATGGTATGACAACTTTTAGATATCAAAATTAATACCCATGAGTTTAAGCTATTACTTTCCATGAAAAGATAGATTAATATTAATGGATATTATATTAACCTCCAAAGCACCCAGAGAGAAATCCTCTCTGGTAGCACAGAGGAATTCTTGTCCTTCTATGGGCAGTTCATTTTTTTCCTACCTTAGGAACACTGTGAATCATGGAATGAAACATGTCTTTCTTTTTGTACTGGCTGCATTTAGAGAAACATGCTTCTCAAACTTTAGTGTGATTAAGAGTCATCTGGAGATAGTTGCAAATGCAGAATTTTTAGTTGTCCATACCCTTTCTCTGTCCCCACCCTTGCACCCAGGATTCTGGTTCATTTCAAGAGATCCTAATGCACGCAGTTCCAAGATCCCACTTTGAAAAAGACAGGCTTTGTGATGTATTTCGTACAGATGCACTATTTGATGTAAGTTTCTTGTGCAAAAAATCATCTTATCTTCTTCTACTCTGACCTATTTCTTAAATCACTAACTTAAAGTTTATTTTACCTATTGCCTTTCCATGTGCTTAATTAAACCCTCTCAAATGTCTTCTGAAATAAGGAGGGTTGAAGTGAATAAAGACTTTTGACTCAAAGCAGATAAATCTTATTTTTCCTTTTCCAAATATCAGGGAAAGAAACCTGATCTATTTTTTAACACCAGAGGAACTAGTTGAGCTATAACAGCCCTGGGCAAAGAGACTGCAAAGAGAGGCCTGAAACACCAATGTATTATTAAATAGTAAATTAAGCTGCTGGCTTGATGCAGGCACATTGACAGCACCATGCCCTTTGATGTTCAATGGAAAGCCCTAAATCTGCACTTGGTTCATTTCAAGTGCATAGATGCAGCACCAGGACTTGCCTGTTCAATTATTAGCAGAACTGTAGGACCTTTCATGGATGATAGAAAAAATTCTTCCTGTGGGTACACATGAAGTGTGACCTGAAGAAGAAAAGCAACTATCAATCAGTCAGCATGTATTTACTGGGGAAGTACTACGTAAAAGACATTCATCTTCATTCTCAGACACCGTAGTGAAGGATTTAACCATCTGGCTAATGCTGAAAAACCAGGAGAATCAGGTAAATACTTTCCGGTTAACTATTGTGGTATGTTTGCATTGACTGTATTGTTTTAACTCTCTACTTTTCTTGATGTGTGTAAAATTAGTTCTAGAAATGTCTTTTTTATTTCCTGTTCCTTATGATAGAAATCCAAAGCTGCTTCATAAGAATATACAGAGTTGAAAAACAAGAATAACAGCTAACATTTATTGAGCATTTTCTACAAGTCCATGAGACTCAATTTTAGAGTTGAAACTGAGGGCAGAAATCATCTCCAGATAAAAGAGGGAAAAGAGGGATAACATCTATTGAGCACTTCCTAAATGCCAAGTCGTGCCCAGATGTGCTCTGCATATATCATATCATGTAATCATCACAGACCCTTATGAAAATGCAGCCTTGGTAAGAGGCAATGCTAAGCACTTCAGGGGGTAATTAAGTCAACATAAAAGTTCTACACTCCATTCTCCTGCACACTTAGCATACCAAAGAGACTGTTATGGAAATCCTTACTCAGTTTATGCACTCTACACACAGGGCAAACATAAACTCTTATTCATATTTATCACTACCTTTTTCCTGAATAAAGATTATTTTCATTTTTTTATAGCTAAAGTCTTTTCTCTAGTTTAGCACTTTTGCTGCTAAACATGCTGTCATTAATATTCATAAGATATAAAAATCATAAAAGCATTTAGTTAGAAAGATACCTCCAGAGATGGGCAGATGGCTGGGCAGGGATATCCCTGAAGGACGCTGGCCTTGAGGGGATACAGAGCAGCAGTCAGTCCTGGAGGCTCAAAGCCAATTAAACTCTCCTCTCTACTGGGAGCTCTAAGACCAATGAAAATCAACCTGAAGGGAAGGCGTACAGGGGCATGTAAATACAAAAAGAACCTTTTCACAAACGTGTGAGGAAAAGAAGAGGCAGAGTCTCTCTCTCCCTCTGTTGGTCATGGTGATGGTGCGGCAAGGAATCGTCAGATACTGAGCAGTTTTCTCTATGAACCAGAGGGTGGACTTCCCTCCTCCAGTTGCTTCTATTCCAACGACCACACCTGAGGCCTGGATTAGTTACTTCAGTTCCATGGGAAAATAGTCTATTGTTCTGTTGTAAAGGTCATTGTTATATTTTACCTAAATCTTTTTTTTTTTTTTTTTTTAATAATTTCTAGATTTTCTTTCTTCTTGGCAAGGAAGTCATACAAGTGACAATGTCACTGGTGTAGAGAAGAGAGAGCATGAATCTGAAGCCAAGAAATGTGTGTTTATGCTCTGCACTGTAGCAGGCCCCACTTCTGGCTCTGCCCCTTACTGATTAAATCAGACAGGAGTGGGAGGAGGGATGGTTTGAACAGATCAGTGATCAACAACTCTTTTCCTTCTAACTCAGGAACCTTCTGTCAGTTTGTTTCTGCTTGATACCCCACACTCCTACCTAATTCTCAACCTTATGTTAACAGAATGCTTGGAAACTCTACTGGCCTGATCTGGTAGAGATTAAATGACAAACTGATTGTGTTGAGTCAGCAATCAGCCATGGAGGATCCATGTGCTTGTGGAGAAGTAGCAGTGCCATGTGGGCAGGCTGCCTCAAACACCCAAGTTCTGCTGCCTGTCTAGGGTGCAAAACCCACCCTGTTTTTGAGTGTTAAACCTTTACCTGACAGGACAGAATTGCAAGAGAGCACTGCACTAACTTATTGTGACGATTCTTTGCTAATAGTTAAATGTGATGTTTACAGTGGCATTAATAAACAAAGAAGTACATCAACATAGTGATTCTTTTGAATTAAGTATTTTCCTCTATATGGAATTCTTAAAAAATAAGCAAAATTTTGGGCCGACCCCGTGGCGCACTCAGGAGAGTGCGGCGCTGGGAGCACAGCAGCGCTCCCGCTGCGGGTTCGGATCCTATATAGGGATGGCCGGTGTGCTCACTGGCTGAGCGCGGTGTGGCCGGTCACAAAAAAGACAAAAAAAAAAAAAAAAAAAATCAAAATTTTATAATACTAATAATTGATGCAACTTTATATCCTGACTCAAACAGCTACGATCTGATTCACATAACTATGATATATCTGGATTGAAAACAACTAAAATTTTTCCAGGACTTTAAGTACCCATAACCTACTGAACTATTTTTCTTCTGAATATGTCCAACTGTTTACTTTATAAAAATACAAATGGCAATTCAATAATTAAAATAAAAACTCTCCCCAAATCGAGCAATGTAACTTAAATGTTCACTGTGATGTGATTTTAGAAATATTTATGAACATTAACTAGATAAACAAATTCCTTTTATTTTTGCTAATAGCAAATCAGAGGTCAGATCATGACATATCACTCTATTTCACTTTATTAGGCCTATTCTGTCTTTCTGTAGATCATATATATCTGACTGCTTGCTTATTTTCTATATTACATATCACTATTAAACTTAAATCCCAAAATTTATCAATCTCATTCATATTTGTAGGTAATTTTTTTTATGTACTTCTAAATTATTACTTTATTCTCTCAGGATGTTATATATTTATCTAAGCTATTTAAAGTGCTGGCAGATTCTTGTGCTTTTTCTATTAAATGAGAAATTTTAAGATACATGGATATAAGTAGAGTCTTACACTCTAACAAGTTACCCTATATTTCATAATTATTACAATATGAACGTATGCAAGGTATTTATACATTGTTATATACATGTAGTGAGTATAGGCAGAATTTACACTTTAGTGGTGAGCAACATTTTACTTTAAAGTCTAAAACTTTAGTTGTTTTTATTATTCAGTATTTTATAAAATCCTCTATAATCACTTCAACTGAAAAGTAAACATAATTCTTCATATCTTTACCAGATTCTACTTTTAACTTTCTTTGGCTAATAATATTTTACGTTCTCACATAGTGACCTTATAAGTCTCTACTTTCCAGAATCAGCAAGAAAATTACTATATTTGAGTAGAAGCTCTATAAATCTGTAAAATAACCCAGTCACTGCTTTTAAGAAGTACAAGTCTACATCACTCTTTTTGTCCTAAATCAAGCAATTACTAGGGGTATATAAAATCTGGAGTTACATATAATTAAGAAATAATTAGAATATATTATTCAACTTACAGGAAAACGTCGGCCATAAATTTACTTTAAAGAAATAGCAATGTAGTTAAAGATTCATGTAGAAGGAAGTTCATTAGAGCATCATTATTATTTCACAGTATTACCTATAAAAATGAAAAAAACAAAACCACACTGTGGCAGCAGAATAATAGCCCGCCAAAGATGTCTATGCTCTAATCCCCTTATTATGGAACTGTTGAAACAAATTATGGCCTAGCCATACAAAAGAATTAGATATAGTTATTAAAAACATGTTTTAAAATGATATGTAATATGATGAGAAAATAGAACCACTCTAATATTAAATAAAAAACTTAAAAAATTAAATATATTACATGATTTTAATTCTGCATATCAAAGTATAATTGCATAATAAAAAGTGAAATGTCATCTCTGGGAGGGGGTTATGAATAATTTTCATTAATTTATTCATGTTTTCATATTTAACAACGAAATCTTATATATAATATATATTTTAAAAACAATAAATGGTAATAGAAAAATGTTGGGTGCCTAAATGACTAAGAATCCCTCAAAGTTTCAAATGTTCTTTCTTAGATCTAATTTTGAGGATATATGTAAGATGCCTGTCCAGACATCTGGGAAATCTTCACCGACTATTCCCCAGTCCTTTCCGCCATTTAAATCTGGCTGCTGAGCTCCAACTTATGCTCTGTGATTACCATTAACATGGCATCTCTGCACTGCATGACAACTGCTTCTTTACTGTTCTGAGTCCTTCCTGAACTCCCAACAATATGAAGAGGAGCCATCTATTTTGTGCCTCACTGCATATTCCTATTCTCTCACAGAGGGGATAAAATTAGTCTTCAGTTCTCAGCTTATAAGTAAAATCATAAATAGTTTAGGCCAAAGAAGATGGGAGGTTTCTAACTTATTTTAAGAATGGATATGAACATATCTAATATATTTAATATGTTTAAATCTACTGTTTCTTCAGTTAATGAATTATAGGAGACTGGTAAATACACTGCTTGATGAGTTCTACAGTGAAGATTAACAGGGGAACTTGGAAATAATGGATATAATTTTCTGCTGAAATTTACTGCTGACAATCCTTAAGGTATGTATTATTATCACAATATTTCATGTTACAACATGAAGACCCAACAGGTTAAGAACATGCCTGAGGTTAGTGGTAGGCATGGGCTCAGATCAGGGCTCATTCCCCCAAATCACATTGCTGCCAAAATCTATATGGGCTCAATATTTATCTACAGCCTTTTCCAGACATTCAGCTGAGAACACCTCTCTTCGTTACTGTGACATTACAATTTTTACAGGTGATTTGATCATTATTAGCTGTCTATGATTCTTTAAAAAAAAAAATTGTAGATACCATAGAAAGAGAATCCTATCTCTGGAAACACGGTTATTCTGAAAAATGAATACAGATTTGTTGATAGGTTTAGTCCATTAATTCACACATTAACTCTACTCTTCTATGGAAAAGAAGAGATCTGTTAAGAAATTAGGCCTCAAAAGTTTACAAATCAAAGAGTATGAACTCTATCACAGTTTACATCTCCACTTCTCCATGTAGTATGCTATTTATATTTTAAGCAATAGAAAGAGCCTGAGCTGAGAGAAAGCCTTGGCTACATTTCTGTAATTAATAAGGCTGTTTCTTATCCTGTCTGTCTCATTAATCTTCATGTCTTACGGCAGGTTGGCAATGCCACCTTTCCTCACCCTTTCACCTTGTTTGGGTCACAGGGACAGATGAGCTGATGTGTGCATGTCTTTGTTTCTCTCCAAGGAGACCAATGGAACTGTTGGCCCAGCCACAGGACCTAGTGTTGGCACTGTGCTGTAACAGATTTCACTGGATGAGCTCTGGACTGCTTATGATTTTATCGTTGTGACTTCATCTGTACAAGTATTGAGGCTTAAAACTTTAGTCAAGGAAGACACTTTTAAAAAAACTATTACAATTCTAATTTTCATTACTTTCTTGTTTTTGGCTGATAAGATTGAGTGCAATAAACAATAGCCAATTTCTTTCAACAGATTCTTATTAATCTGCCACAGAAAACACACCACAGAAAATGGCAATTAATAAATACAGATAGTAACCTGGCCAATTAACACAGACCTAGTCAATTTTTTTAAAAAAGAAGAAATATCAAATTTGTTCTAAAGTGGTGACAGAAAAGCCCTTTGCAACAGAGGTAATAAAAATTTCTCTCTAAAATGAGGAATACAGACATAATATGAAAAGCACAGCGATAAAATAAACCAAATTCACATTACATTTTCTGCCCTTGTTTATAAACCAAAGTTGTAGGGCAGCATTGTCATGTTAATAGAGTAAAAAAGAAGACAAATCCTGACATTTTATTAATAATTTTTCAAACCATATATCAGAAAAAAAATGTAAAAATTTAACTAGATTCTGATTTTGACAATTTGGTATAAGCTACTCTAAATTCAATTAAGACATTTCTATATTATTGAAATGAAAATGACAATAATCTAGTCTTTGCATATTCTCTATTCAGAAAGACAGTCCACAAATATTAAGAGAGAGAGAAAAATGGTAGTTATCAAAAATAAGAAAGCAAAACCATATTTAGTCATTTAAGTTAGATTGGCCAATTTTCTAGGAAAATGCTTAGCAACATTCTAAGCGAATAGCTGGGATTTTTCAGTAATTTATTTTATCTGTGTCTACTACATAGAAAATAAAACGTTCATGTAAAATTTTACAGCTCTTTTCCAATAAAAATAAATTTAGGGTTAATTTAAAAGTAAGCAGAAATTCAGATTCTAACTAGAAAAACTGATCTGTTATGCAATAAAGATATGTGCTTTTTTGGGAGTGTGTGTGTGTTGAGGGGGAAATCCTGGACCTAGTTTTAATGTCTTCGTTTTCAAGTTACTTAACTAAATTTAAAAGAAGCACATTTCCTGTAATTTGTGTTAGACCTACAAAATAATATCTTCAGGTTTTGCTTATAACTGAAAACATAAAATTTTAATTTTTGAACTCGTAATCAGCATAGAATTGAAAAAGTAATCCATTCTTTTCATTGAACAATAAATTAACTTTTACAACCAATTAATGTGTTATTAGGGAGTAACAAAAGCTGAAAAAATAGTGAAATGTACAATATCTCAAATAGCAAAACAATCTACCTTTAAATGTTTAGTATATTTGGTAGGTAATACATTATAGTTAATATTCAGTACATTTTAATAAACGTTTTTGCAAACATGTAGTAAACATGGCCATACTTGCATTCTGCTAGCTATAGTACCATGTAGTAGGGCTTTGAACATAGTAACAGCTCAATAAACTAAACTGAAAATGAAGGTTTTAAGAGTTGTTTTCAAATTGTTGCCAGTAAGTGACCATTTTAGCTTTTCAGTTAAAATTTTACTTTGCTTTACTTTGCTTAATTCTAACTCACTGGACAGTGGTTATCCACATGTTGAATGATACACAGAATATTCATGAACATGATGAATAAAAATAGATTATAACAACAATATTTTCCTTTTATTTTTTATCTGATCTCCAATTAACATTCAGGTAAGCAAGCTACTAAACCTTTAAGGAAAAGAATATGAAAAATATCAAAAAGAGATAAAATTAGCCTTTTAGTCTATGGAAATAACTTGTCCTCCTGCTGAATTGATTTAGCTTAGATACTGGGGTGGTTAAACATAGACCAAATATTCAAGACAGACAAAAAATTCCAATACTGAAATTAGAAGGGAAAAATAAAATTAAACTGACTTTTTAGGACTACTTTTAATGTATATATTTTTAAAAGTCAGAGCAAACAACTAAAGCAAATATCAGCAATCACTAAGTTCAAGGTGAATCCAGAGGGCTAGGCTCATAGGTGAATGCTGGTAGTAAAGCAGATGTAAAAATCTGGGAATAAAGCAGGCAGATGCATGAAAGATAAAGAGAGAGAAAGGAAGCAAGAAAGAGAAAGAAAGAAGAAATGTAGATGAAACCATGAAGTGCTCACAAGAATTGTCCTTAACAAGGAAAACAGGCAAGAAGAACCCTACGCCTGTGCTTAAGAAGCACTCTATGATCATAACCTAAATCATCCTCCTGCATGGAAAGAGATGGAACCATAACTAACAGCAGAACTATAAGTAGTAGAAGGGGAGTCTGCTACTCCTGGATGGACCACAGGATGTGACGAAACCAAACAAGTAATTTTTCAAAAAATATAATTTCTACAAGAAAATAACAATGTTCAATGAGGTTTAAATATTAATATCCACCAAGTTTTTAGAAACTGAAGACTTCGAGTATTTTACAGTATACCCTAGTAAAACATCTTGCACTTCCTATTTATTGCAGTTTTTCACATAATCAAAAGCTTATAAAAGTTGTATATACTTTTATTGAGAAACAAATTATTTAGCCAATAGTGAGTTAAAAAATATTTACAATTTTTATAATTGTTAGAATCAAGTTACATGCTTGGGAAAATACATATCCTTTTCTAATTTACTGAAATTTAAATTTGCTAGGGGTGGAGTAGAAATGTAATATTATGTCTTCACTTCTCTAACTTTTAACCAAAAAGATGGGGGAAAAAAAAAAAAACACTAAAGAAGAGACAAACAACTTCTAACACTTAGTTCAATGCTTATTTTCCTGAGAGCGAGCAACTGTTACTAGTTGATGATTTTTCTTTATCACTATTCCTGTAGGTTAAGAGCGTTCTGGAGTAAAAGACATTATCATGCCTTTCCGTCAGTCTTCCTAGTAAAAGGCGAAAGATTTATGCGATCTGAAGAGAAACCAGAGTATCGGTCAGTCTTTCTAGGATTTAATCTTTCTATCCATTAAAAGAAAGAGAACAGAGAACTGAAACCTATATGACTAGCACATGTTAAAAGAGTAAGTCAAGCACTTTAAAACAATTTGGCTATGCCCCTGCCAGCCTGCACAGACTATCTGAAAGAGAAGCTCTAACGGAGCTCCCAGTTTCATAGTTTAACTACCCCTACTTCATACACAGCTGTTCATGACAATTCCCAACTGCCTACCTCAAGTAGGTAGGAAAGAGATGTAGCTATTCCACTGCTAAGTAGTAGGATGGAGATGTCTTAATGTTTCTACAAGGGAATTTTGTTGGACCACACCTCTGATACAAGGGTTAGGTAGCACTCTCCAATCAAACTTGTGTGGTGACAGAAATGTTTTATATCTGCTCTGTCCAATATGGAAGGAACCAGTCACACATGGCTCTTGAACACTAGAAATGTGGCTGGTGTACTGAGAAGTAAATTTTAAATTTTATTTCATTTCAATTAATTTTCATTATAATAGCCACATGTGAACAATGGCAGGGTTGGAGAATTTATAATTACTTTTTTTCATAATGGCTGCACTAATTTACAGTCCCCCAACACTGTAGGAGTGTTCCCCTTTCTCTGCATCCTCACCAGCATTTGTTATTCTCTGGGTGAGATGATACCTTAGTATGGTTTCGATTTGCATTTGCCTTATGCTTAGTGATGTTGAGCATTTTTTCATGTGTCCGTTGGCCATTTGAGAAATGCCTATTCAGCTCCTTTGCCCATTTTTTAATCAGGTTACTTGTTTTTTTACTGTTAAGTTGTTTGAATTCCTTGTATATTCTGGATATTAATCCCTTGTCAGCTGCATAGTTTGTGAATATTTTCTCCCAAATGAAGTAATATCTTCATTGTACAGAAATTAGAAAACACAGATATTTTTAAAAACCACTTTTCCCTCCTTCACCTTTAATCATTACTTACATTTTTGTTATATTCTTCTAGAATTTTTCTATTAATTAGTATATTCATAAATCAAATGTATTTATGTACGTTTAAGCTAAACATATGTAAATGCAATATATAAGATATTTTTATGCACATCTACAAAATCTAAGAATTGTGAATTATTCTGTAATAATACATGTGAGTACACTATATGCCTGGCACATAGTAAACACCTGATAGATGTTAGCAGTTCTTATTAATCATAGTCATTATTTTAATAACTGAATAGTACACCACTATGTTGAGGAGATGTTATTAAACAGTCCATCATTCTTGGGAATAAAGTTTTTTCTTCTTCTATAAAGCTTTATAGTGAACATACTTATATATCTGTTCTATTTGTAGGAATGTTCCCTTTGAAGGAATTTCTAGAATTGGATATTACAATGGGTCAAATGTCTGTTTTTAAGACTGTGGATACCTATTATCAAATTACAACACAGAAAAGAACCAATGAAAAGATGAAACTCTTTTGAAAGACAAGCCTTACAAATCCATATGTTCAAATCATTAGGGTAAAGAGATGATGGTAATGAACATGATACAGTGGAGATGCTTAGGTTCTAGAGATCTCATAATTACCCGGGAAAATCCTTTGATTTACCCATAAGTTACAAGAAACAGTATTTGCATGTACATTTGGAGACTAACATACCACATTCTGTTGCTGAATAGCTCCACAGCAGCCAAGTTTTTTTCCTTCTGTCACTGAACAGATTACTATGTCTTCAGCTAAGCACCAGACAAAATAGCTGGCTTGTCTTTACAGCCATTTTATGTGCAACGTACATGTCTTTAAATTGAAGACTCGCACTGAAGTCAGCATGATACACTATAAGAGACATACAGGGAACTGAGAACTCATGAGGAAACCATAGATTGCAATTTCCCATTTTACTGCTCAATCTGGTGGCAGATGTTCATGGAATAGAGCTAGAGTCACCCACACTGTTTACATCTCTCGATTATTATCTCTCTCAGAATGAACAAATTAAATGTGCAAACGGGGTGATTTTACACATTTTGGATATTTCAATAGCATATTTAACATGTTCTATATCTCTCTGTATGAAATGAAAAATGGAAGAAAAGGGGAGAAGGAAGAGAGAAGAAATGAGGAGTGAAGAAATGTGTGCACGCACAAAGAGAACTACAGTGTTTTTAAACTTGAAAGTGTTCTCTCCTACCAGTGTGCAGTATTATCTCAATGCTCTGTTCATGTTGCTTCTGACAAATTAAACAGTGGTATACCTCTGCTAAACACCATGGAAGTCTCATGTTGTTTTTAAGCTATGCCAGGTGTACTTAAAATAAAATTACAAATGAGAAGGAATATTCTATCCTTGCCAAAGTGAAATCTAGAAAATGATGTGTCTAAAGCAGGTTCAACATTTCGGAGGGAGAGGTTAGCATTTTCTTGCAGTACCTCATAACTCATATATACCAAATGAGTCATCTTCATTTACCTAACTTTATATTTATGTAGTTTATATGATTTCAGTTATCTACTATGAATGAGGTGAGTGGCACAGCAGTTTCATGTTCAAACTCAAAGAAATGCACAACTGGGAAACAACTTTTCTTGAGGTCAGTAACCATCACTTGGTGTATACGTGTACTGAAATATTACTTTGTACCCCATAAATATGCACAATTATTATGTGTCAATTAAAAGCAAAATAAAAACAAAGAGTTCAATGCCTTATAGAGGCTGCATTTTATTTCCTATTAAGTTTTATATAAAAGGTTGACGATGTTCTAGAAAACATTCATTCATAAAAAACTCATCTTGTTTCTTCAATGTTATGGAAAGTTAAATTACTATGCTTAGTAGATGAGACAGATAAGAGGAAGAGACAGAGTTAGAAGTCCATAGGAATACAGGAATAACTTAACTTGAATCCAACTAACAAATCTAGATGGAAAATAAGGCTAAAAACTGAAATTGACCTGATAGGCATAGGTCCAACCACTTACAAAAATTATGAGCAATATTCTGAACCTTACTATGGCATCCCCCCCATTAATTTAGGCATAGGACTTAACTGGAATACAAAAAAGGGATTTTCAGAAGTGGGCTCTAATATGTGATGGCTCTTTAATTAAAATACTATGCCAGACAGATTAGCTATTTCAGGCAGAATTTTTCCAAAAGGCACACAAACACTGAACACATAGCTATAAAATTTACCAGATAGACCAGTGATTCTTCTTCTTTTTTTTTTTTTCTTTTTTGTGACCCGGTAAGGGGGTCGCAACCCTTGGCTTGGTGTCGTCCGCACCGTGCTCAGCTAGTGAGCGCAGCTGCCACCCCTATATGGGATCCGAACCCGCGGCAGGAGCGCCGCTGCGCTCCCAGCGCCGCACCCTCCCGAGTGCGCCACGGGGTAAGCCCAGACCAGTGATTCTTTACCAGACAGACCAGTGTCTTAAGTGGCAGAGATAATGGGAGTAGTAAACAATTGCTGTGGGCCGACCTTGTGGCTCACTCAGGAGAGTGCGGCGCTGGAAGCGCCGAGGCGGCAGGTTCGGATCCTATATAGGGATGGCTGGTGCGCTCACTGGCTGAGCGCAGTGCAGGCGACACCAAGCCAGGGGGCCTTCTCATGTGGTAGAGGGGCACATGGCAAAAACCAAACTAATAGGCTTGAATTTTCAACTCTGGTTTTTCTCTGTTGGAAAGAAAACATGAGCCTGGAGCTTCCAACAGCCACCTTATGGTAACAAGGATATATATAACCAGCAAAGAAGCAGTAGAACCCAGAAATGCAGACATCATTTGAGCCATGCATCAAATTGAAGAAAGCTCTATTCCTAGAATGTTCAGTTATGAGAATCAGTAAGTTCCCATTTAGCTCATGTTTTCCATCACTCAAAACTAATGAGTAGGGAGGTAGGAAAAGCAGCACAGATTGTCTCATGTTTTCAGGGGAAGAAGAGAGGCATGTCACACTGGAGTCTCTCAGAGTCTCATATTTGGACTTCAGAACAGTAAGCAAGATTCCTATCCATCAGATTTCCTACTGCTTATCAGTTGGAAACCCAGGTTCTGCCTGTGTTGGGAGTCCCCAAGACCACCCATACTCTCACTGATTCACTAGAAGGATTCACAGGACCCAGAATTTGTTATATATATGATTACAATGTATTAGAACAAAAGGATACAGAGCTAAAGGAAAGGATTCACAGGGCAAAGTCTGAAGGAATACAGGCACAAGCTTCTAAGAGTCTCTGAACATTGGGTTACACACAGGACGTGCTTAATTCTTCAGCAGCAAGCTGTGACAACACCTATAAAATGTTGTCTACCAAGGAAGTTCATGAAAGATTCAGCAATCAGGGTTTTTATTTTGGGCTGGTCATGCAGGCATCCTCTGCCAAGCATGTGCCCAAATTCTAGATTTCCAGAAGGAAAGCAGATGTTCACTATAAACGACATTGTTTGTCCTGTCTAGACACAGTGCCACTCTTGCCATTTATGGAAAGTTTTACATCAGTGTAGGAAACTGTTTGTCATCCAAGGTCCCAAACACCAGCCAAAGGCCAACCTTGTAAGCAGGACTTTCTAAGGATAACAGTCTCAGGCCTGCTGTGTTAATTCTTTTCTGCATACTGCCTTTCTTCTGGGTACTTTAAGTTAGGACACCCTCTCTTCCACATGCTAACTGCTGCCTGCCACATTCTGCAGAGAGGGTTCTTGTTTACTGGACTGGACATCCTCACAGATATTGCAGATGAATTCAATGTTCTATCATCTGTCCTCTTCTGATAGATGGATAGACCTCATTTCAGGTTCTAGCTCTCCCTTATATGCCCTGTTCTGCTGCAGCCAAGTAAACTAGACTATAATCCACAGTGGAACAGGACAATGTTCTATTTATTTTTGTATCCAGACTTAACACATCCCACTTCTTTAATACATATTTGTTGAACGAATAGCTATATCCCAAGATGGAAATCTGTCATGCCCATGAATTAATGGATCTTCCGCACTGTCTTTTCACTGTGTAGCTGTTCCTTTGAACGTGGGTGTGTGCACCCACACAAAAGGCATGCCACTTTCTGACACACACACACACACACACACACACGTAGGCAAACCAGCCAAATCTCAGCCACTGATGGCTGCTTCAGTTGCTGGAGCTAAAACTAGTTTACTGCTTCAGTTACAAATCACTAAATTACTGGAAGAACACATATATGCCCACAGAATAGGACTTATGTTCATATTAGCAATTTTAAAATAAGAATTTTTAAAAATCAGTGTAATTTGCTGGTCTTATTAGAAACAATTAAGTTAGAAAAATATTTTGTTTTTATATATTGGGAACACTGTACTGAAGTAAGGCAATGAGCATTTTGGTAGCTAGAAAATACCTGCATTTGGCATCTTTGTCTTGCTGCTCTGGCTGCTGTCCACAGATCCCAGATGTAATCTGCTCATAAGCAGCCTGGAGCACTGTTCATCCAAGCTGCACAGTGTGCTGTGAGCCTGGCATTCTCCCTCTGTGGGAAGCATGGCTGCAGATGACTAGCTGAAAATAAAACTAAATTCCAAGCTGAATGTATCATCATGATTTTAATTAAGTTTCTAGAAGACTTGCTTCATTTTGTGGTATTTTTTCTCTCTCTCATTTACAAATATGATCTAAGAACACTATCTTTAAGTAAACAAGGCATTTTGAATCAGCATACAGTAAATGTGCACAAGTGAATTTTCCTTACAAATGTTGCTGATTTTAATACAGAATGCTATCATTTTATGATATATAATATCTATAAATACTAATATTCTAAAACCTACTACACTGCAGAATCACAGAGCTAGAGCAATCTCAGGAAGCAATCATGTATATCTTTTTAACCTAAAGAAAAAAGTCTGCCACAAATTCAAACTAAAATTCATATGGTACTAAATGTTTACTAAAATGCCCAGAAAAAGAATTTCCACACTTCTATGGCTAACTCATTCTATTATCCGTCAGAGATGAGATATTCTGTGAAATTTTTAATCAACGTCTTTTTGACTGTGATTAATAACAACTTCTCTTGGTTAAATTATATCTGGCATAAACAGTACACTCATAAACTCACTTCTCAAGTGAAATTAAACAGCTGATTAAAGAGGATTTTTATAATCTGTAAAACACCTTAAATTTTAAAAACACGACAACTTTATAGTCAAACTTGTTTGTGATAGAATTCATCCATATTAGGTAAACTAATTCTTGCATATAGGGAAATGCTGTTTGTTTTCAAATGAGATCATTTTAGCACCATCTCCTATTGGCTTAGTACTCCCAATCCTAAATCCCTGTAGTCAGTAATTTCAACTTTCATGTCCTAAAATGCAAAGTAATTGAGGCAAGGGCAAATATGTGAATTCTACCAAATCACTGAATGACTAGGTAAGCTTGTCAACTAAATTTCATCAGTTGTAATTGTCACTACTCCTACTGTTTACGGGGATTACATTTACATGTATATTTATATTTATACATGCATACTTACACATATTAAGATATGTAATTCACTAGATAACTTTCTCCATATTTGTCTAACCCAAAAGAAATAGTTTCATTTCATCAGTTTCTATGATAGTTAAACCTATTTCTCTGTCCTGCTGGGTCTACAGTCGGTTCTATGTTGCTGGGCAACCAAAAGGATAAGGATAGGGTGGAGGAAGAATATCTCAGTTGCATTATTCAGGCCAAATAAATATTAAATCAATTACTAAAATTCATATTAAAGTGAGAGCTACTTAAATGTGGAGGACTCATATACCTTCTGTCATTATTTCAAATTAAAGGTTAATAAGGTAGAGAAGATTACAGTAATGTTTTTTCCCACTTCCCTTGAAGTATGAAAATAGAGAAAATACTTTTGAGGGAAGACAAAGTAGATAAGACACAATTTGTTTTGCAATGTCCACTAGGAAGCAAAATGTATTTGATTATTTCTATAAATAGAAAAATCGTTTTGATTTCTGTCTCTTAGATCACTTCCATTGTATACAGGGAGTTATTTATTAAAAGAAACAAAGCAAATTACCCATTAATCAAGTTATATAAATAGAAGTTTTATCATATTTATGTGTTATCTTATTAATGCTTAATTAGTTGTAGTAATTGCATTTTAGTAATCCTTTGCAATTTTCTTGGTATTTCAAATAAACTTTCTAAACAAGAATACCATTTTATTTCATTGGCTCTTACAAGTAGGGGTGTGTATTTAGACTTTCAAATATTTATGTATTCATGACAACACATCAAGATTTGAAATGATGAAAGAGAACATAATGTGTATTATTTATAGATGCAATGAGCAAATTTAAATTGTTTATGCTGATTTTCCTTATTTAATTTTTGCGATTAATAGAAAATATCTGTTGTGTGTACAAGCTGATCCCTAATTTACAAGACTCTAAAAATCTATTTGTGTGCCAATCACAATGAATTTTCCCATAGAAAAATAGAAGTTAGAGATTCATGGCTCTCACAAACCCCTGTCAAATCCAAAATGTACCTGATATATACTGCTGATAGAATGTAGAAACTGCCCATAATATAGAGTGATATTTTAATGGGAAAGTGTTAAATGATGATCCAGTTTTGACTGTTAAGGTTATATTTCCCCTACATGTTACTTTGGAAATAGAATAAAGCACGTCTCACTAACCACCCTCCTGCAGAAACTCCTCTGGCCTGTGAAATACAATGTTCTAAAGGTCTGGAAAGTATGTAGACTGGACACTTGTCCTGAGTTAATTTCTCTTTCACATGCCATTGGAATTAACCTGCCTGATTCTCCACTTTCTCTGCTTCATCCCAAGTGTTCTCTCCTTCCCTGGGTACTAGAAACGGAAGAGAGCCTTAGAGTGGATGCTCCCAACCCACCCACTCTTTCCCTGCTCATTCCACCTTTACAACTGCACCTTCAAAAGTTTCAGCATATTGGAGCCATGGCAAGATTCCACATAGGAACCACTCTGGGAGGGAGGGGGTGCTGCAAAATTCATGAATCACAATTTTGAGGCTACAAGAACCATACAGACCATCTTTTACAGGGACTGGAAATACAGGGGTCACTTTCTTCCTAAATTTCGCTTTTTTTCTTAATTTATTCTGACATCAATGAGGAGAAAAATAAAGATGCACAAAGGTGATGTAGAGTCTAAAGGTGGAACTTTGGATACGAAAAGAACCACCTCAGGTAACACCTTTAATTGCAAGAAGGGCAAAGCACTTTGAAATGGGAAAGTTCTCTTCTTAATTATTCCATTATTCCTAATGTTTTTTTAAATGTTTACTTGCACATATTTCTGGGGTACAGTGTGTGGCTTCAATACATGCATATACATTCACATCGATTCACTTAGGGTAGACAGCAAAGCTTTGGACCCATTAGTCCAGCACTTCTCCCCATCCACCACCCTCTTCTGCTTTTCGATAGTAAAAACCCCCAGACAACTGCAAATAGTTGTGTGCTTGCTTTGGGGTTATGGGCAAAGGAGAAACTGTGTGTGGCTGCATTCTCTTTCTCAAACCCAAGAAGGAAGAAAAACCTGGAGCTGAACCACAAATTGTGTTAGTGGAAGAGCAGGGAAAGAAGAAAGAAGGGAGAGCAAAGGGGGAGAAAGCCAGGGTGTGGCTGAAGAGAACTATGAGAAGTGGAGGTGAGATGAAGGTCACGGGACAGAAACTGGGGATGCAAAAACAGTGGGATGGTGGCATTAGGCAGGAGTTTTATGGAGATAAGGAAATGTTTACTTTCCTTTACTCTCACCCTAATATCCAGATCAATACTTCTCACACTACAACCACTGTCAGGACTTGGCCATAGGGATAAGGCAAAAAGCAGGGTATGGTATTTGGGCGGACCAGAACAACAGACTTGCATGAGAAGCATGAGGAAGATAGAAGAAAACTCTTTGGGGCAATTCAGAACAGGCCCGTTGCTGGTAATATGGCCTGAACAGCTATTCATATGTGAAAGATATAGACAAATCAGAACAGGCTGTGTAAAGATACAATTTGAAAACTAATAAGCATGCATGAAGGAAGGTTTTTTAAAAAATTGATTATATTAAAAAGGGGGTATTTCACTGGGTAGAGGCAAGTTGTGTTCAACCATGTAGTGACATACCTATATTTTCCATGTTTGGAAACCTCCAGGAGGTTGGTAACCACCTATGTGGTACACTTAGGACTTGGATAAACCTCAAGTGATTAATAGCAGATGAAGAAAATTAATATTTTATACTTATCATTTTTCAAATACAGATTGTAGTGGATAGAATTATGTCCCACCAAAACTCATTGAAGCTTGAATTGTTTACCCCAAGTTTTATGTATTAGAAACTTGGCCCCCACTATGACTGTTAAGATGGTGGGAAATCCTATTATGGTAATTGAAGGTGGAGCCTTGAAGAGGTGATTGGATTGTAGGACCATGCTGTAGTGAATGGATTAAAAAGGGTGGTCAGGGGCATGGTTCTGAAGTTTTAAAAGAAGAGAGAGGAGAGTCTCTCTTTTTCTCTGCTCTCTCTGCTTCCACCATCTTGCAATGTGAGACCCCTGGGTCACTGTCGCGACCACCAGATGGACTTTGGACTTCCCAGCCTCAGAAACTGTAAGCAATAAATTTTGTTTTCTTTATAAATCACCCAGTTCTGTGTATTTTCTTATAAGCACTGGAAATGGACTAATACAGAGATTAAAGGATTACAATAATTTTTTTTTTTACCATACACTGCTGTGAGGTCTAAATGTACAATATTTCCTAATCATATAATTCTTTCCAAGTCCTTCCTTCCTATTTCTAAATTCTATTTTAAATAGGCTTTTCTTCTCTGAAATCAGTTCTACAGAGTGAGAAGGATGGCATTTACCATAGGACTAACAAATTCATCCAGTGACAAAATATAAATAGCTTGTATTTGTCAATAATGTGGCCAAAAATAATGTGCTGTTCTATTTTTTGGATTTGCTGCTCTTTGTTTTGCCTGCTATGAATATTTCAAGAAGAATATGTTCATCTTTAATTTATAGCTATAGCATTACTGAATGTTCATTACATACATACGGACCTGGTATAAACATGTCTAAAGTTACAAGAAAATAAATTAAAACACAATGTTGACTCAATGAAAAAATGCAAGTCTCTGTATAGAAATGAAGATTTTGAAGACACAGAAATAAGGTGAACCTGAAATATTTAACTAACTGTGTTGCATTGGACAACTTATTTAATCTCTCTGAATCTAAGTTGTTAAAATGGTGCTAATGAAACATAGTTATGGAATTTCGCTGAGAATTAAATGAAAAATTGTAGGTAATGTGCACAGTATGGATAGGTTACTCAGTTAATATCAGATTTTATCTCATTTCTTCCTTTTTTTTTTGAGGGGGTTAAATACTATAGAGTGTCTGTCTCCCTAGGTACACAGGGAATCTGCAAGTGTTTAGTTTTTTCCACCCTCCCCTTCTCCCTTTCTGTGTCCCCAGGTGACAGTAATAAATAAGTCATAGATATCTGAGAAAACAAAAATAGTTAAAGAAGTTCTAATATTTTGCCACACACACACACACACACACACACACACACACAAATGGGGAGGAGGCAGAAGGAGCTCTGGCCCACCATTCTGCCTAGTGTGTTTAAGGTACTACAATTTCCCCCTTTTAAAGAATGATCCTTAGACTCATTAGAGTTGTCAGACTTTCTTAAGAGCCCTTAGAAGAAGGACTAGAAGCCCATCACCTTCTTCCATGTGAGTACTATCTATTGTGTCATGGGCAGATACATCTCATCTTGAATAGCAAGTTAAAGTACAAACTAACAATCCTAGAAAGTGATGCTATTTATTATTACATGCATATGTCAGTTTTTAAAAATTGCTATGTTTTAATAAATACATGTATATATATATATATATATATATATATACTTATAATTTAACCATTTCTTTGAAGTGAAAGGTCTTTTTGTCTATTCTTACGGACAACAAACTACGTATTTATGCTCTAACCACCTACGTGATATACTTAGTACTTGGATAAACCTCAAGTGATTTTTTTAAAAGGCTTTTAAGCACTGTCAAGCCACCTATGTGTGGTTTTGAGAAGTGTAAGGTACTATTTTCCAGTGTAGCCATTGCCTGGCTTTCGTGCATGAACACATTTAGAATACTAATAGGCCTGCCTCCTGTTAGATGGGTACTCTCTTCTGTTCTCTCGCACTCCATCTGTTATGGCAGAGGAAATCAACAACCTTGGGAATCCACAGAACATGTCTGACAGCTGCAGGCCTCAGATTCTAACATTAAGAAATTGTGATTCACTAAGACTCCTGATAGGAAAAACATTCACTACCACAACCTGGAGGGGCCATGTGCGTGAGTGTGTGTGTGTATGTGTGGTTTATAATTAGTTAATTATTAGTTTGGCTACAGAAACAAGAACATGTCCAACATTTTTTATTTTAATCAGAATTGGTATCATCGATCTTTCGCGAGTTTAATATGATACTTTATTATGTGTTCCAGCTAGACATTACAGCACATGACAGAGAGAACATGCAAATGTTGGCCTTGGCGAGAACATGACTATATTTAGCTTAATATAACAATAAAAGTTTGTTTTTTTATTAATGCTCAATTTTAATTTAACTGAGCTTCTTTTGGAACACTACCACTGTCCTGATACTTTGTTTCACTTAAGACTATCCTAAATTCAACTATTTTGTCATTTGTCACTAAATATAAATGTTTTTCTCATAGGCATACATCTTATTTTGCTGTTGTTTTAGGATGTGACCTCATCCTTTGTGATTAGATTTAATACAAGTTAGGAAAAGAAAAAAGTGAAAGAGGAATTATAAAAAAGGTATTTTATATAACCCTTACACTTTCTTGGCTTTTGTTCCAGCTTCCAACTTATATCATTTTTCAGTATAAGAATAGTACCTGAAATTCACATTATTTCTAGACAAAGTCCATTTCCACTGCCTTCTACCGTGTTTGTACCCTTCTATGACACAGGGTCTAAAAAGTTTCTGAGTATCGACAAAATTACTGAGTACCAAACTAATATGAAATCCAAAATTAAAGTCCTTTAGCTAGAAATTTAAAGAGTCAAGGACAGTGGAGGTATGTCTAAAAATTAGGACTGGACAGATGTAAGAAGGAAAAGAGAATCAAAGAAGGTGAGCAAGGCTCATTGCCAGGATGCTTTCAGATGGACAGTATGGTTTGGTTATGCATAGGTGATCTTTATGAAAGCTCCCTGACCCTGCTTGTTCAGAAATTCAAGGAACCCTGACCAGAGGACACTCCCTTCCTCCTGTCTCCTGTGATGAGCTGGAACCACGCAGAGGTGACCCAGGGCCACTCAGTGATCCTCAGCCTTCCCTTCAGTTCTTTTTCCCCATAATGACCAACCCTCCTAGGAGTTAGGCAGATAAAATTTTCCTAAGGTTCTGATCATTTCTAGGCTAATGAACACACATATATAATTGAACCTCACAGCTTTTCACTTTAAAATTAAGGATGTGCTTGATAATCCTCTGTGAAAACTCTCTCAGTATTGATTCCCATTGGCATCCACATCCCATCACAATGGCAAATAACACTAAATAATAAATTCTATGAGGACTACCAATTCTGAACAAGATGGAGAATTACTAGGGGCTGCTGGACTCCCTTCCCAAACAAATCCCACAGATATTACAAATAATATTGGGTCTTGGTGGTTTTCAGAACCCTATTGAGCAAATAAAACCACTACCACCACCACCAACACAACCAAGAAACCCTGGGGGAGCAGAAAGAAGTTCTTCTAATACAGATGGGAAAGTTATAATCTAAAGAGGAAGAGGAAGAGTCAGTGGCCACAGACAAGGGATGGATTGGGAAAGACTCTCTAGCAGGTCCTTTTTCTTTCCCAGAGTTGGTTGGTAAAAATATCATTTGCCCAGTCATCATGATGAGACAAGAAAGCAGCACCTCCTGCTTAGTACCGTTCAGAACTACAGGGTAACATCATGGTAGCACTGGAGCCCTGCTGGAGTGTGCAGCCATTAACAAGGACTGCTGACCGGGCCCCCAAGTGTTCTCCACCCCTCCCTTCTACACTTGTGTGAACTCCAGTAGGCAGAGACTTTTGTTGGTTTTCTTTCTTTCCTCAGACCTACGACTGTACCTGGCATATATGAGATAACTACTAAATAGCTGTTGAATGAATGAGTAAAGAAACAAAGAGAGTAGTTTGGGATGTGACCACAGATTTATAGCCTAGAAAGTGGTACTAGTGGCTTCCCTATTTTAAAGTGTATCACACAATTGCAGATCATCTTTGAGAGATATCTTGAAGGATGAGTTCCAGCAAGAAGAAAAGTGCATTCCAGAGGAAGCAAAGAGGTAAGAAAACCAAAGAAGATTAAATAACTTGGTAAATCTATTGTTACCTGAATAAGCATAAACAAATAGAACAGAAAGTCCAGACACTACCAGCATGAAGGGAAAGGAGGTCACAGTAGAAAAGTGAGTTGAGAGACTGCTAATATTCCTGTTGTGAGTAGAGCTAAAGTTAATAAGTATTACATGTTAAAAGAGGAAAAACAAATATAATGAATCTTAATAAGTTAGAGATAAGCCAAAGAAGAAACAGAATTTGTAACACAATCAAAGCATGAAGTCTGAGTTGTCAACATTGTAGAAGGTAGGAAAGGAGAAAAAAGCAATAAGAAAACATGATTAATAAAAACACGAAATAAGATGGCAGAATAAAGCCTCCATACAATAACAAATAAAATAAGCATGTATTTGTCAAACTTCAGTGATCAAAAGACCGATTCAAATTAAATTTACAAAAAATGTAGCATTAACTGTCCACAAAAGTCAGTTGATGAAGGAGAAGGAAAAAATACACAAGGTAAATATTAACCAAATGAAAAATTAGATAGTTTAAATTTAGAGCAAGCAATTTAAGTAGAAAAGATATGCAATTTGCTCATAAAACAATACTATATTGATAAGATATAGTGCTAATAAATATATATTTATGTAGCATATAAGTACTAACTGATAGAAAGTAGGGAGAAACAAATACAATTTTTCACTGGAAATTAAAATTTTTCTCACAAACTAATAGAGTAGAAAAATAAGCAAATATAAACAAAATGTGAATCATATCATTAGCAAACTCAGTCTAAAATATATGTACCGAAGTAAAAACTTTGCCCAACAAATACTAAATACTCATTCTTTTCAAGAATATATGAATAGTTTGCATTTTAGACCACAAAGGAGTCTTTACAGATTCTAAAGAATCAACCTATGCATGACCTCTAACTAAAATTCAATAAAAGTTTAAATCAATAATAAAAAGGAAGCTAAAATAAAAGTCAGGAAAGTAAATAGTTCAACGAACTCAGGAGTTAAATAAAGTAGAATTAACAAGACAAATTATAAAACACTTAAGAGCTGAGTGGCAGTGAGAGTTCTACGTGACAAAGGTAGTGTGAGCTGCATCAGAAGCAGTAGGGTACAATGCAGAGACTTGCACAGATTTTTCATATCAAGTGAAAGAATAAAAAAACTAAGCATTCTACTAAGACAAGCACTCTACTGAGATAGTAAAAAAACAGAAACGTCTGCTTACAATGCTAGAACAGCAGGTAATGAATCTACCCTCCTACCTTAAACAATCAGAAAACCATGTGAAACATAAGAAACAAGGATTTCAGACTTTGACAATAGGGACAGACAACTTTAAGACAAGAGGTAAAAATGAGGTTAGCTCTACAAGTGCCACAACAAATTTCCAGATTGCAGCACATACAAGGAGAGGAACGAGTACTCCCAGGATCTGCATTTGTTCCCCTGGAGTCCTCCACACGAGTACTCACTAAATTGTGGGTGTGTGGGGAAACTACTAAGGCCAGAGAAAGAACCACCAAATAAGCAGGGGGGTAAAACCTCCAGAGCTCACACGGGGCAAGAAATGATTTGTATCCCCACTGGCCTGAGTGGGGAGACCAGATTGAAACTACATCACCACTGTTCTGGAACCACTGGAACCGTCCTAACAAAGCTTAAAAGCAAGCCTTGGAAGGATCATATTTTTTCCAAGTAAGTGAACTATGTCCTGATAGGATCTGTGAAGGGTCTAAGATTTTACCCTACTTGTCAGCTAAAAGTTAGCTTGTTCCTAATTGATGGGTACTTGCAGAAAACACAAGGCTCCTGGGCCAAAGAAAAAGGACTTTGTTACTCAAGGCAGAGCAAGCAGCATGAGTATCATACTGACTGGCAATGGTGCTCCCCTGACCCCCAAATCTCCAGGGAGTAACACAGGTGGGCCCACATGGATACACAATTGCAGTGGATGCATTATAGAAGACTGAAGTTGAAGGATGCACAATTCTTATAGAAAATAGCAGCAAGCCTGTTTGTCTGAGGGGAGATGTTACTTATCTCTCAAGGTTGTTTGCTGCAAACAGCACCCTGAGAAACAGCCGTATAACTATTAAAGAATATGTAACATTTTTTACAACTCAATTAAAACAAGACAAACAATGCTATAAAACAAGGGCATAAGATTTGAACAAATGTTTCACCCAAAAATGGATGGCAAACAGAGACATAAAGCAATATTCAACATCTTTAGTCATTAGATGCAAATTAAAACCACAAGATACTGTTTCACATACACTAGAATGGCTAAAATTAAAAACACTGACCATATCAAATATTGGCAGGATATGGAAGAACTAGAATTCTCACTTATTGCTAGCAAAATGTTACAGCCACTTTGGAAAACAGTTTGGCAGTTTCTTAAAAAGTTAAAATTACATTTACCATATGACCCAGCATTCCATTTTTAAGTATTTAGCCAATAAAAAAGAAAATATGTCTACTCAAAGATTTGTGCACCTATGTTCATAATAGCTTTATTTGTAATTGGAAAAATTAGAAACAACCCAAATATTCATCAACAGATGAATGATTTTAAAAAATGGTATACCTGCATGATGGAATACTACTCAGCAATAAAAAAGAAAAACTGATGTATACAACATAGATGAATCTCAAAAGTATTACCCTACCTGAAAGAACCAGACACATACTATATGATTCCATTTATATGAAATTCTAGAAAGGGCAAACATATAGTTACAAAAGCAGCTGAGTTGTTGCCAGGGGCTATGGGTAGAGGGAAGAGATTGACTACAAAGTGTCCTAAGAAAGCTTCTGGGCATAATAGAGCTACTCTTTATCATAACTGTACACATTTGGTGAATTTTATTTTATGTAAATTATACCTCACTAAAGCTGAATATCCCCTCCAGATGGAATGATTAACAAAAACAAAAAAGAGCTCTTTGAAAAGTCTTATAAGATAGACAAAGATAGGCAAGAATGAATAAGAAAATAAGAAAGAAAATATAAGTTAACTCTAGACTGAAACATTGGTAACCACTATCATCAACAATTACACAGATATGTAAGCACGAAATAGATGAATAAATATTATGTACAACTTATAAGCCAATTATTTGAATACCTGGATGGAATAGATCTATTCTGGAGAAAAAAATTCCAAACTGGAATAATAAAAAATGAAAAATATGAGGTCAGTAATTATTTAAGAAGCTGAAATAATAATTTAAAACCTTATACCCTCCCCACCCCCAAAATGAAAAACCATTTAAGGCACAGAACATTTTGTAAATGTATATTACTAAAGACCTAATTATAATAAAAACTTAAAAAACTAGGTACCAAAGAGAACTTCTCTAACTCAATAAAGGATAGCTATCAAACCCTATAGCAAACACCACACTCACTGGAGCAACTTTAGAAATTACCTTAAGGCTGGAGCAAGGATGCCTGCTTGTCCATTAATGTTTAGCAGTATCACAGCCCTGGCTAATCAAATCAGTGTATAAGTTTTAGAAACATTTCTCTACACCAAAAATAAAAAAGTTGAACATGTGATAGAAAATAAGGTAATATTTACAATAACAAAGAATACACAAAAATCTGAGAATTAACATAACAGTGAATGGATCTTTATGGAAAAAAATTAAAAACCCTATTAAAGGTACAAAAGAATAAAGCTCCAAGTTATAATCATACGTGTGTGTGTGTGTGTGTGTGTGTGTGTGTGTGTGTGTGTGTGTGTGTAAGTACTCATGATATGATACAGATCACATAGCAAACCAGTGGGAAATGACAGGCTACTTGTAAGTGGTTTGGGAAGAACTGACTCTGTATAAAACTGAATTCCCTACCTTAAGTCAGGGGGAAAAAAAAGAATTTAATATCTAAATGCACAAGATAAAACTGTAAACTAATAGAAGGAAATGTAAGAAAATATCACTGTGACTTCAATAAAAAGCAGAATTTCTTACAGATATAAGATGTACATTTATGAAGGGAAAAATTGTTGATTACATCAACAAAGGACAACAGAGTTAGCAGGTAGGTATCAGACTTAGGTATATCTATGAGCAAAAGACTACAAGGGATTAATATACATTCTAAATAAAATACACCTTCAAATCATCAAGAAAAAGCTAGAAAAAAACAAAATGGGCAAAGCATATGTATAGTAATGTATAGAAGAGGAATTCCCAACAGCTAATAAATTTAATAATCAGAGAAATGCAAATTTAAATGCTAGACAACCATATACATCCACTAGATTGCCAGAATTTATAAAGTTGGATTATATAAAGTGTCAGGGAAGGTAGAAGTGGGGAATGGAAATTCTCAAACACAAATAATTAGAATAAGAATGGATAAAGCCACTTTTTGAGAGTAACCTGGTCTAATTAAGAATAATATTTGAGAACCCTGCCTATCACACACACACACACACACACACACACACACACACACACACACACACACACACACACACACACACACACAGAGGTTTACATAGAGACACGCAAGGGGATTTTCATTGCAGGATTGTGTATAAAAGCTAATAGCCAAAAAAATGTGCTCTGACCAGATCAGCTAAATTATAGTGCCATGGAGGATCTGGGATAAGTGAGTAGTTTCCACCATCCCTGAAAAATGTTATCATAAGACCATTTTTACTTAGAAGCAGACTTAATGGCACCAGAAAATCATAAAATAACCTAGAATGCTTCTTGTAACCATTACCATAGATCCCTGCATGTAGAATGTAACCAGTAACAATCCCAAGTCTATATGTCATGTACATCAACAGAAAACCTGATCAAGTGATTAGGCAGAGCTGTCTTCTCTCTCCTTTGACCCTTCCCCCTACTTATGACTATAAAATGGTAATAAGCTCCACCGGCCCTCTTGAGAATGTGTTTCTCAGGGTGACCTGACTATGCGTCTCCCTGGTTGCAGTTGTCATATTGGTTCAATAAATCCTAGCTATATGTATTTGGCTCTTTCTTTTTAGGTAGATAAAGCTAAGAGTTTGAGGTAGCTAGAAACTCCATCAGTAGGAAAATGGGTAAGTTAATTGTGTGATACATTAGAATAAAATACAGGAATTAAAATTGCATTTAACAACCTAATACTAAGGGGGAAAGACAGTGAACAAGATTCCTAGAGCAATACTATAAGATAAAATTAATCAAAATAAACAATTAATAGGTTGGAAGAACATACACAGTCTACCCTCCATAACTGTGGGTTCTGCATCTGAGAATTCAACTGACCACAGATTCAATTAACCCCAGAGAGAAAATAATGAAAAAATAAAAAATAACAATGCAATGCAAAATAATACAAATAAAAATACAGCTTAACAACTATTTCCATAGCATCTGTATTGTAGTAGGTATTATAAGTAATCTAAAGATGATTTAAACTATGCGGGAGGATGTGTGTAGGTTATATGCAAATACTAAACCATTTTATATAAGGGACTTGAACATCCGTGCATTTTGGTATAGGCAGGGGGTGGAGGGGGTGTTCCTGGAACCCATCCCTTGTGGATACTGAGGGATGACTGTACTAAATACATTGAGTATTAAATACATAGGTATACTGAGTTCCTACAGAGGAGAGAACATTGTGGGGAAAAAAATAATAAAAAAGAAGGGTCAAGTATGGAATGGCAATAATGTACAAAAACTAGGAGACAACCCTGGTATGATTGACACTGGCATAAAAGTGAGTCAGGGCTAACATCACATTTTCAGTAAAATTCATCATATTTACAAGTGAATGGACAGTGACAGGAAATGAAGTTATGCCAAAAGCAAGGTTTTAACTGGGCAGACAATAATAATGGTGCATGAAACAGCCATACAAACACTCTCAGGAGGAAGTGAAATCCTCATAGGGCAAGGTCAGCTACCCAATTCAGTCATAGAGAAAATCATGGCTGAGGAGTTAGAGGTACACAGACCCCTTCCAAAGGGAAACTTAAACAAAGAGATAGTTTTTTAAAATTAGCCTATTAATTTCCAGTGAGTAAAAGACTTGACATTTATTGTCCTCTTTTCACAGGCAACTTGAACATAGCTGTGATGAAACAGGATTTTTGAGTAATTACATAAAAAGAAAGCACAAAAGTTTAGGCTTAAACATATCAAGACCAAGCTGGTTCATCAAAGTGACAACTGAGGCCATTGCTGACTTAAAAATAACCATGTAATGCCAAATTTCACAAGTCCAAAATTAATCACAGCCATCATCAAGATATTTTGGAACTAAAATGTATATGTGGCATAAAGAACTCAATGATTTATTCCATCATGACCAATCTCTCATTCATGGCACATTTTCTATGAAAAAATTAATAAAGTTACCGAGAAGGCTTGACCAACTACCTTAATTCAAAAGACATGGAATACCCTCTAAATGCCTTTTATTCCTGCCTTTTTCCAAGAGTCTAATCATTCTCAAAGGACAAAGATCTGCTACCACTGAGAATATTCAAAGAACCTGCCTTAGAAGTTGAAAAGCAAATGAAAAATTTTAAAACCAACATCTTCACAATGCTGCTAGATTCTTAAGGTGACTAGTACAAAGGGGCAACATTAATTTTAGAAGTGTAAATTACAATGTGATTTTTAAGTTCCATGATGTCACAGATACACCTCAAGTAGGACAGTTCACAATAAAGAACGTAACTGAACATAATTAGGTGCCAAAAGGCACTGAATTTTTCCCTTGCTTTTAGTTTTCTGGAGAACATTTTTTGAGAAATTAAGGCCGGCAGTGCTTCCCTTTACAAATATAAAAACATAGATCTCCCAGTTCAATGCTAAGGAAAGTGAAAGTGAGAGTCACAACTAATTTCTTTCACTATTGCTAAAACCTTGATTCTGAATATGGAAACCTTGATGCTAGTTTAATTATACATACACACACACACACACACACACACGTATACCAGTATCACACATGCTGGCATTCTAAGCTAAACAGTATTAACAATTAAAGTTATTTTCTTTTTTCATGTTAAGAGAAAACACTTTCAAAATTAATATCATTTTCAATAAATGTTCCCTGGGAACACAGACCTCACCAGGCAGCTGGGTCAGCTTTGGCTCATACCATCATTATATATTGAAAAGATCTATCAGGAGCACAGCAACAACCTGACTTCCACAATAATTTTAAGTTCTTGTGTTCAAGTATTTAATAAATTTAGTATCTCTTGCCTCCCAACTCAGTAGTCATGGTCCTGGGGAAGGAGTATCATTTAAATAACCAAGGGAAAATACAAGACAATTTGTTCTTCTCACTAGGATGTGCACAGGTACCAGCAATTTCAGCATCTACTGTAAGATACAGGACAGGGTAAACATAGCTTTATTTCTTCTCCACCTTGGATGATCTCATGAGATTACAAAAATGCTCTGCCTTAATTATAGCAGTCCTTATAAACTTCACATATTAATTCAACAAATATTCTCAATTTTCCTTCTTCCCTAATATCAGTTGCCCATTTCTCAATTATTCCAAAAATAAAAAAATAGCTAATGTACTAAAACCAAAAAAACCTTAAGTGACAATGAGGAAAGGTGCATATTATAAACATAAATTCATTTAAACACTCATTGAGTACCTACTATGTGCAAAGCCCTTAAGATTAAGAAATCACCATCTTTACATATCTAGATAATAATGACCAACCTTATAGACATGCTTCCAGGGTATAAGGATGCTCACATAATCTATACTACTGGTATTCACACTCCCAGGGTTACAACCTTGTTTTGGGCGGTATAAAATCCCAAGAGTTAATATGGCATATTCTACTTGAGATTCAATTCAACTCAAGTTTTTGGGGGAGGGGAATGAATTAAAATAAACATGAATATTATACCAGAATAGAATATAAGATTCCTTTATTGGGGGCAGGGTAGTTATAAAACAAGAGTCTTCATGGAGAACAGCTTCAGGCAAGATCCTCAAGGACATTCACGATTCTATACTACTATTTTTGGCTCTTCTGTGGAAAAAAACATGAAAAGATCTTGACATGTTAAGAAGATAACAAAATATATTGCATGTTAAAAAAGAATAAATAGCAAATCTAGGAAGTAAACCTATTCTCTACCCAACTCACCCCCTGAGTAAATAATCTCACCTCCTGCTTGATTAAGGTCTGTGCTCTCTCCACTCTCCCACTATTACCAACATTCATACACCAATCTCACCTTCCTCCTGCAGAGAGAAGCCAGAAGACGGAGAGACTGAAGGGAGAAGACTCAGGTAGCTTAAAAGACGGGAAGTAACTCGGTTCTGATTTCAAGTTCTAAGACCATCATTGGCAAGACTGGATGTTGTGAAATTTTCTCTTGCAACCTTTCAATGACTACTTTTTTTTTTCCTTGACTTAGTTTAAGTGGGGTTTTCTTTAACACAAATCAGAGACCTGCCTGGAAAACACATCTTTGTCTCCATTATATTAGTGACTTCTCATTCTTTAAGCACACTAAAGTCCCTCTTGTTTTACAATGAAACCAGCCAAACAAATAACCAGATAAAACTTTGTACTAGATTGAATAGTATTCCCTCAAATTCATGTCCACCCAGAACCTCAGAATGTGATTCTATTTGGAAAGAGGGTCTCTGCAGATATAATTAGTTAAGATGAGGACACATTGGGTGAGGGTGGACCCTAAATCCAATGACTGGTGTCTCTCTAAGAAAAATAAAAGGGAGAATCAGACAGAAAACACAGCAATGCACAGGAAAGAAAAGCATGTGATAATGGAGCCAAGGCTGCAGTGATATGTCTACAAGCCTAGGAATGCCAAGGATTGCTGGCAACCAGCAGAAGTTGGAAGAGGCAAGGCAGGATTCTTCTGCACACCCTTCAGAGGGAGTATGACACAGCAGACACCTTGATCTGGGGCTTCTAGCCTCCATAACAGTGAGAGAATCAATTCCTGTTGTTTTAAGCTACCCAGTTTGTGATACTTTGTTACTGCAGCCCTAAGAAATGGATACAACCTTTTTAATCCCACACCTAGGGTGACCACATGTCCTGATTTACATCTATTGTCCTGGTCAAATTATCATCAGTGCCCCTTTCCATTCCCCATGCAGATGATAAATTACACTTACCTCACTTATTCTCTATTTCCACCAAAGCCACATTTCATCAGAGATGCATGCACTCGAGAATTTCTTCACTGCCCTTTTATTCCACCAGTGAAGAATAATTGTCAAATTTGAAACTGTTCTTTCGTTTTACTTTTATTTTCAAGATTCATCAATTTCCTCCACCTTTTTACTGTGAGAATTTTCAAATGTACAGAAAAGTTGAAAACATTCAAAAAGCTGAAAATATAATAGTCTCCACTTATTTTTGGTTTTGCTTTCTGCAGTTTCAGTAACCCAAGGTCAGCTACAGTCTGAAAATATTAAATGGAAAATTCCAGAAATAAACAATTCATAAGTTTTAAATTGTGCACCATTCTGAGTAGCGTGATAAAATCTCGCTCTGTCCAGCTCCGTCCTGCCTGGGATGTGAGTCATCCCTTAGCCCAGCAACTCTGCCCATTCGTCCCTTAGTAGCCGTCTCAGCTGTCTTGGTACTGCAGTGCTTGTGATCAAGTCACCCTTATTTTATTTAATAATGGCCCCAAAGCATAAGAGTAGTGATCCTGGCATATTGTGAAAATTGTTCCATTTTATTATTATTGTTTTTAATCTCTTTCTGTGCCTAAAAAACTAACTATATCATAGGTATGTCTGTAGAGGAAAAAACAGTATATACAGGATTCAGTATGATCCTCAGTTTCAGGCATGCACTAGGGCGGTCTTGGAATGTATCCTCCATGAATAAGGGGAGAATACTGAATACAATGAACACCTGTCAACCCTTCACATAGGTCAGGGGGTTGCAAATTACGACCCAAGGGCCAAATCTGGTCTGCCAAATCTGCAGCCAAGTCCCTCAGTTCTTTTAGGACTTTCTTTAAATGTCACCTTCTCAGTGAGGCCTCTCCTATACACTTAATTAAAAGTCAACTTCCTCCCCACAAAGCCCCCTCTATAATCCCTTCTTTGTTTTATTTTTCTCTAGAGCATTTATCCCTGTAATGGGAATGACACAGGAAAGGCACTGGAAGTAGAACAACACATCCAAAGGGCTCAAGCTAGTGGCCAGAGATAACTTAGAGGAATCTCTCCTGCCTAGCAGACTGGGCTCCCTAATTTTCTGTGAACTTAAAGCAACCCACACCCTCTTCCCTTATATGAGGGTATGAGGGTACTTCAAAAAGTTCATGGAAGGATTTGTATTATCTCTTTTTTAAAACATTTATTTGTGCATAATTGTGGGGTAGAGTTACTGTTTCAGTACATGCATATTCTATACGTTGTTTCACTTAGGGTAGCTAGCATAGCTTTGTACCCCTTAACCCACCACTCCCCCCCCACCCCATAACCATTATTTTATTCTCTACTTCTATGAGAAGAACTTTGTTTTTTTGGATTCCACATATAGGTGAGATCATGCAGTATTTGTCTTTCCGTGTCTGGCTTACTTCATTTAACATGATGGTCTTCACCCATGTTGCTGACAATGATAGGATTTCATTATTTTTTGTTTTATAACGAATAGTATTCCATTGTGTACATATACCACAGCGGGTTTTTTTAATCCATTTTTTAAATCCATTTTCATTCATTGGTGGGTATTTAGGTTGATTCCAACTCTTGGCTATTGTGAACAGCAGTGTGAAGAACATGGGAGTATAGGTGTCTCTTTGACATACTGATTTCATTTCTTTTGGGAATATACCCAGTAGTGGGACTGCTGGGTCATAAGGAAGTTCAATTTTTATTTCTCTGAGAAACCTCCACAAAGTTTTCCACAATGGCTGTTCTAAGTTACATTCATACTAAAAATGTAGGAGAGTTCCTATTTTTCCACATTCTTACCGGCATCTGTTATTTTCTTATTGATAACAGCCATTCTAACTGGAGCGAGATGATATCCCATAGGAGTTTTAATTCGCATTTCTCTAATGAGTAGTGATGCTGAGCATTTTTTCATGTGCCTGTTGGCCATCTGTATGTCTTCTTTTGTTCTCTTCTGGTCCTTTACCCATATTTTTGTTCAGTTATTTTTATTTTTGCTGTTGTTTGAATTACTTATATATTCTGGATATTAGCCCCCTGTCTGATGTGTAGTTTGCAAACACTTTCTCCCATTCTGCAGGTTATCTCTTCACTTTGTTGACAATGTCTCTTGCTGTGCAGAAGCTTTTTAGTTTGATGTAGTCCCACTTGCCTATGTTTGCTGTAGTTGCCTTTGCCTTTATAGTCTTGTTCAAAAAAGTGCCGCCTACTCCCATTTTGTGTAGCATTTTCCGTATGTTTCTTCTAATAGTTTTGGGTCTTAAATTAAGGATTCTGACCCACTCTGAGTTGATTTTTGTGTATGGTGAGAGATAGGAGTCTAGTTTCAATCTTCTGCATGCGGATATCCAGTTTTTCCAGCACCATTTATTGAAAAGGCTGTCCTTTCCCCACTGTATATTCTTGGCACCTTTGTTGAAAATCAGTTGGCTGTAGCTGCAAGGGTTTATTTCTGTTCCATTGGTCAATTTGTTTTTATTCCAATATCATGTTGTTTTGGTTACTATAGCTTTTTATACAGATACACACACACTATATGTAATATAATGTAAATAATATATATTAATAATTTATATTATATATAATATAAATACATAATTTAAAATATAATTTATTATATATAATAAAAATACATAAATATAAATATATTATATAAATATAAATATATTATAAATATAAATGTATTTTTTATTTTTTATATTGAAGTCAGGAAGTGTGATGCCTCCAGCTTTGTTCTTTTTGTTCAAGATTACTTTGATGTCTGTAATATACAAGGCACTCAAGCAATTACACAGTAAAAAAAACAACCCAATTAAAAAATGGGCAAAGGAACTGAATAGACATTTTTCAAAGGAAGACATACAAATGGCCAACAGGTACATGAAAAAAATGCTCAACATCACTAGTCATCAGGGAAATGCAAATTAAAACCACACTGAGATATCACCTCACTCTATTTAGACTGGCTATAATCAAAAAGACAGAATAACAAATGCTGGCAAGGGTGTGGAGAGAAGGGAACGCTCCTACATTGTTGGTGGGACTGTACATTAGTAAAACCACTATGGAAAACAGTATGGAGGTTTCTCAGACAACTATAGATTGATCTTCCATACAATCCAGCAATCCCACTTCTGGGTATATACCCAGAGGAATGGAAATCATCATGTTGAAGGAATACTGAACTCCCAGGTTCACTGCAGCTTTGTTTACAACAGCCAAGATATGAAACCAACTTAAATGTCCATTGATGGATGATTGGATAAGGAAAATGTGGTATATATACACCATGGAATACTACTCTGCCATGAAAAAGAATGAAATTCTCCCATTTGCAACAACATGGATTAGCCTGGAGAAACTTATGTTGAGTGAAGTAAGCAAAGCACAGAGGGATAAATACCACACGTCCTCACTCATAAGTCGGAGCTAAGAGAGAAACAAGGCAGGAAAGAAAGACCACAGTGGTGTGTTGGACTTGCAAAGGGAGAGAACATACCTCAGGATACCAAGTGGAGTAGGGAAAGGGGTATGGGGAGGGAGGTCAGGGATAATTGGGTGGGGGACACGGGGTATAATCAGAATTTATAGTAATGGGCATGCTGCCAGTATGGATCTGGCCATCACATCTTGGGCCCAAGAGATGACAATCGGTGTTGTATCTCATGAATATTCATAACCAATAAAAAAAGTACTATGCAAAAAAAATAAAATTAATTTTAAAAAGATTACTTTGACTCTATGGGGTCTTTTGTAGTTCCAGACCAATTTTAAGACTGTTTCTTCTATTTCTGTGAAGAATGCCATTGGTACTTTGACAGGGTTTGTATTGAACCTGTAGTTTGCTTTGGGTAATATGGACATTTTGATGAGATTACGAACAGGGGATATCTTTCCATTTATTTGTGTCTTCTTCAGTTTCTTTCATCAATGTGTTATGGTTTTCAGCGTAGAGATATTTTGCCTCTTTGGTTAAATTTATGCATAAATATATTATTCCATTTTAAATTATTCAAATGGAATCGGTTTCTTTCACCAATGTTTTATAGTTTTTGTTGTAGAGGTCTTTCACCTCCTCAGTTAAATTTACTCCTAGGTACTTCATTTTTTTGGTAGCTATTGTGAATGGGAATACCTTCTTTGTTTTTATTTTATTTTATTTTATTTTATTTTGTCGATATACATTGTGATTGATTATTGTTTCCCCATCACCAAAACCTCCCTCCCTCCCCCCCTCTCCCCCAACAATGTCCTTTATGTTTGCTTGTCATATCAACTTCAAGTAATTGTGGTTGTTATATCTTCTCCCCCCTCCCTGGTTTTTTTTTTTTTGTGTGTGTGTGTGTGTGTGTATGTGAATTTATATATTAATTTTTAGCTCCCACCAATAAGTGAGTACATGTGGTATTTCTCTTTCTGTGCCTGACTTGTTTCACTTAATATAATTCTCTCAAGGTCCATCCATGTTGTTGCAAATGGCAGTATTTCATTCGTTTTTATAGCTGAGTAGTATTCCATTGTGTAGATGTACCACATTTTCCGTATCCACTCATCTGATGATGGACATTTGGGCTGGTTCCAACTCTTGGCTATTGTAAAGAGTGCTGCGATGAACATTGGGGAAAAGGTATACCTTCGACTTGATGATTTCCATTCCTCTGGGTATATTCCCAACAGTGGGATAGCTGGGTCGTATGGTAGATCTATTGTACACCCTATCATGGAAATTCAAAAGACAAAATTTTTTAAAAAATATTCTTTCCTTTACGGTGGTGGGTTAAGACTACAAATTTGTTTTTTTCTTGTAAAGTTGTTTGAGTTCCTTATGTGTTCTGGATATTAATCCTTTGTCAGATGTATATTTTGCAAATATTTTCTCCCACTCTGTTGGTTGTCTTTTAACTCTGTTAATTGTTTCTTTTGCTGTGCAGAAGCTTTTTAGTTTGATATAATCCCATTTGTTTATTTTTCCTTTGGTTGCCCGTGCTTTTGGGGTCGTATTCATGAAGTATGTGTCCAGTCCTATTTCCTGAAGTGTTTCTCCTATGTTTTCTTTAAGAAGTTTTATTGTTTCAGGGTGTATATTTAAATCCTTAATCCATTTTGAGTTGATTTTAGTATATGGTGAGAGGTATGGATCTAGTTTCATTCTCCTGCATATGGATATCCAGTTATCCCAGCACCATTTGCTGAAAAGGCAGTCCCTTCCCCTGTGCATAGGCTTGGTGCCTTTGTCAAAGATCAGATGGCAGTAAATGTGTGGGTTGATTTCTGGATTCTCTATTCTATTCCATTGGTCAGTGTGTCTGTTTTATGCCAGTACCATACTGTTTTGGTTATTATAACTTTGTAGTATAGCTTAAAGTCAGGTAGTGTTATGCCTCCAGCTTTATTTTTTTTGCTCAGCATTGCTTTAGCTATGTGTGGTCTTTTATTATTCCATATAAATGTCTGGATAGTTCTTTCCATTTCTGAGAAAAATGTCTTTGGAATTTTGATGGGGATTGCACTGAATTTGTATATCACTTTGGGTAGTATGGACATTTTCACTATGTTGATTCTTCCAATCCAAGAGCATGGGATATCTTTCCATCTTCCTGTATCCTCTCTCATTTCTCTCAGCAGTGGTTTGTAGTTCTTATTATAGAGATTTTTCACCTCCTTGGTTAACTCAATTCCTAAGTATTTTATTTTTTTGGTGGCTATTGTAAATGGGCAGGCTTTCTTGATTTCTCGTTCTGCATGTTCACTATTGGAGAAAAGAAATGCTACTGATTTTTGTGTGTTGATCTTGTATCCTGCTACTGTGCTGAAATCATTTATCAATTCCAACAGTTTTTTTGTAGAGGTTTTAGGCTGTTCGATATATAGGATCATGTCATCTGCAAACAGGGACAGTTTGACTTCATCTTTTCCAATCTGGATGCCCTTTATTTCCTTCTCTTCTCTGATTGCTCTGGCTAGTACTTCCAACACTATGTTGAATAGGAGTGGTGAGAGTGGGCATCCTGGGATTACCTTCTTGATTTCTTTTCAACTATTCCATTATTGGCATACAGGAACACTATTAATTTTTGTGTTGATTTTTTTTTTTTTTTTGCATGTTGATTTTGGATCCTGCCACTCACTAATTCATTTATTCCAGTAATTTTTGGGTGGTGTCTTCTTGGTTTTTTATGTATATGATGTCATCACAAATAGGAATAGTTTGACTTCCTCCTTTCCAATTTGGATGCCCTTAATTAATGGTTTATACTGTGAAAAGGAACAAGTTCAGATTGAAGAATTAGCTGGTGGTAAAGACAACTGTACCAGAAGTACCACTGTGGTTTTCAATCTGTTTCCTAAATAGAATTGGGTACAAAGGAATAGTACAGTAGAGGATAGCCTGGTTCCTTCCTTCATTTAAAAAGTATCTGGTCAATGAACATTTATACAGACTGTGTAGTGGAGTAGTTAAGAGCTCTGGGGTCAAGTCCTGGCTCTGAATCCCAGCTATATTCATCACTACCTATAAGACCTCTGGAAAAATACTTCCATTCACTGAAATTCAGCTTTTTTGTCTGTAAAATCAGTATAGAAATCATATCAATCACATAAAGGTATTGTGAGTTTTAAATCAAGTCATCTGGGCATAACATTCCGGTACACACAACACACACACGGACCCCTGACTAGACCTTAGCTACTATTAGAATGCCTACTAAAATTCCAGATAATATGTCAAAAGCTACTGATAGATAATGAAAGGAAACTCACTCCTGCCCTCATTAGATGATATAACTAATAAGCAGGCCTAAACAACAGCAGCACTAAGCACAAGAGTGCTTTGTGCAAAAATTTTTGCAAGTAGACAAGGAGTAGTTCAAATATAGAAAAACCACAAACCTGAGAGAATATTAAGAATAATTCCGAAATGTACAAATGAAATTTAAAACATGATTAATTGATTCCGTTTTTATATGTAGGGATTCTAATTGGGGTATCTAGCACTGGGACTGCCCACATAGAGCTGCAAGGGGGGAATTTTTGAGGGTAAAAATTGAGTTGTGTGCATAATCTGTAGTATGCCTTGGGAGATTAGCTTGTTTTTAGGTGCATGCATTATCCTTTCTTTTGCTGGAAAATGATGATCTTCTGATCTTCAGTTACCAACAACAGTTTGGAGAGTCTTTCTGAAGCAGTAAGTTCCCGTTAGTTAACTTAAAAAAAAACCAAAACAACAACAAAAAACTCACTGACAAATAAAGAAACCTCTCTCCAGCCCTGGCCATCATATTTTACCTAGTTCAGGTGCCTTCAGTGTGTTTAAGTTTCCAGGAATATGTCCCAGCCATGCTCCCATGGAAGAGTCATGGCAGCTTCCAGCACCTCCAAGTGCCTGTCTGTAAAAAAACTGTTCGCAAGTCAATACTGTTTGCAACAGTCCGTAATTGATGATCAAGAACAAAACATTCTCCAAAGGGTGTCAGTGCAAGGCATAAATACTACCATAATTTTATATTCTATTTTAATTTGGCAACTCACAATTCTGACTTATCCATAAGAGCATTTACGAGCCAAAAACCTGCATGGAAATAACCCTGACTGAGTATATCGGATAAGCTGATTCTTGCATGTATTTTTAATATTCTAGCTAAGGAAAAAGAAAAACTAAATTATTACACCATAATTCAGAATATAATTTGATGTGCCAATAAGACTAATTCGAATAACAACTAATGTTGAAATCCACTTTTCAATATGGTAAAGCCACTTAATGTAAACATGACAATAAATATCGTATATATATCCAATAAAACTACTAATGAAAAGGTGAAATCAGAAGCACCAAAGTTTGCAAGGTATGTTAACAGTTAGTTTGAGCACCAGTGATACTGTAATTTACTGACGTTTGTAGGATCACAGATACTTTTTAACATTTTTCTTATCACTTTAAAATTTATATCACAGGAACATGTCTTAATGTCTATAGGTCCTACACTGTTAGAGATTTACAAATATAAAAGAGAAATCCCTATTACCCTCTGTATCAGCTGAATTGAAAATGAAATAACCATATTTAATGGAATCTTTTTATTCTATTTATTTTTACAGGAAAAATTTTTCATTGTTTAGTGAAATCTTTTCTGATGGGGCCTCTATTGTTTTCCACTCTTGTTCCTGTGGTTCCATTAGAATTGATTCCTGCCCCCTTGCCTCTTGGGGTGGGCATATGATTGAGTCTCATCAATCAGGAATACCACATCTCCCTATAAAAAATAGATTGCTATCTGGTGTTGGCCTCTGTCCCAATTCAGATCAATCAGCACCAATTGGGGACTAAGATTCTCTGATCATTGGGAAAGAGTTGCTGTCTTCTTAGAGGGTCCTTTCTGAGGCAATATAAAGGATGGATAGGGGAAAGGGGGTGGTCAGAAACAGAGTCATATGAGCCCTGGGGGACATTAATACAGGATAATACATTTCTTTTGATTTTTCCTTGAGTTAGCTTTGTCATGCAAAACAGAAAGAGTCAAGCCTATTTCACCTTACATTGCCAATCTTTTTACTCTGGTATTTTCTTAAATAAGCTAATCTTGTCACTGTCCTCAAAAATTAAAAAAAAAAATAAACAAATGAAGAAGAATTCAAAACAGGGACTCAAACAGAAACTTGTCTGCCATTGTTCATTGCAGAATTATTCACAATAACTAAAAGTAGAAATCACCTAGGCATCCAACAGATAAATGGATAAACAAAACATGGTAATGCGTACAATAGAATATTATTCCTCCATAAAAAGGAATGAAGTTCTGATACATGCTCTGATAAGGATAAAGCTTCGCATTATTACATTAAATCAAATAAGCCAGACTCAAAATTTTGATAAATATTGTATGATTCCACTTACATGAAGCCTATAGAATATGCAGATTCTTAAATCAGAAAATAGATTAGAGGTTACCAGGGGCTGAGGGGAAGAGGGAAGGGGAGTTACTGATTAATGGGTACAGAGTTTCTGTTTGGGGTGATTAAAAATTTCTGGAAATGGATCGTGGTGGTGGTTGTAAAACACTATGAATGTACTTAATGCCACTGGATTGTAGCTTTAAGAATGGTAAAAATGACAAGTTTTATGTTTTTATATACATATACACACACATACATAGTACCACAATAAGTTTTTTAAAATGTAAAGAAAGCAAAAATGGAAAACCTATTAGCCACAGAAAAACTTTCCAAACTTCTTAGCGTCTCAATACCTATTCTGCCTCCCTCACAGCACTGCTACATGGTGAAATATAAACATCCACATACATTTTATAAAACTGTAAGTCATACAAATATTATATAAATGTGGGGAAAGAACTAAAACCACAAATATGCCATTGATTTTCATTTCTTCACTATAGCTATAATAATTCTATTTTTCTTGGAGGCTTTTATACTTAAAACTGCAAAATTACTTGTACTGAATAAATCTTATCAAGGTAAATAGCAAAAACATAAATAAAAAAGAAGTGTTAAAATGGCTTTCATTTCTCTTCTGAATATGTTAATAACATACACCTTTAAACGAACATAAATGATGTTTGCACAAAATATCCTACATCGTTTTTTAATTATCATAAAACCCAAAGTATTCTTTCAAAAAAAATTACTAAACTTGCTAAAATGAATACCTTTACCAAACTCAAGCAGAAGGGATCTACAGTTTTGTTTTTTCTTAATGTCAGGAAAATATGTGGGAAGCTGAATTAGTCACTTAGCAAGTTAAAAGGCCTTCACCTTTTTCTGACTCCACATAAACACTAATTATGAAGAAGTTTCTTTGTTCATCTATGTTGATATATTGCAGAAAATCTGTCAAGGACTATCCCTTTAAAACCATTCTTAAACACTTATTTATATCATCATACATATTAGGTAGCACGACATATAATATACCACATGAATGAACAGGTTAAATATCCCACATACACAGATCAATTATTATTTGCCTTTCTAATACCTACTTAAACGTAGTCAGAAAGCAGTAAGATGAGCTGAATGTGTTTTAATTAAATCTTTCAACTTCTGTCATTTATCGTTCACCACTGAATGTCACTCTTTAAAAAAAAAAAAGTAGCCATAGTAACAAATCTCAATGACTTCCCTTAACTTACACCAGCTGTGCACATATAATGACAATACTGTCCATTAATACTTTCCCCCTGCATATTTGAAAAACATTTCAAAAAGTTTACAGAAAAATAGAATTAAAAGATAACACAAATCTTCCCGTGAACATTTTGAAGACCCCTTGTATTAAATAATAATATCAATGTTTTAAATAAGGGTAAATAAATCTTCAAACACAAGTTATGGTTCAGAAACTTTATAAATTTTTATGGCTTAATCACTTTTACCAATTATTTTGGTTTTTACTAGTAAAAAAGCCATAAGTTCCTAATATACTAGTCCCCTACATCACTTTTCACTCATTTCTGAGGTCATCGCCACTTTACTTTCATCTGGTATTTACCTCTATATTTACCTATATGTCAGTTTTATTTATTTTTAAAAAAGTTTTCAGCAATTCCTATTAATCACCCCCATTAGGATCTAGCTCTCTGTTCCTACTCCTTGTCAGCATCCAGCAAGCTCCCTTCTGATCCTCCCAACACTGTCCTACTATAATTTCAGTTATGCCAGCATTCAGTGTTTCCAATACTTCAGATATGTCAAAGCCAATGCCAGTTGAGCCTTATATTGTACCAACACTACTGTCCCTTCCTATGCAATCCCCCCACCCCATGGAGAGAATGATAGCCTTTTGTTTCCTTGGATTAATTTTCTACATACCTGCCACTAATTCAACATCAAATCCTCTGCCAGTTATTTAAAACCTTAACCTTCAGTCAAAGACTTTATTATTTTTATCTTCTCAAGAAGAATCTTCAGAAACCTTCTGTTATACTCCCCCTGGGTGTGACTGTCCTCTTTGCTGGGCATCCTAGACTCTCCCTTAACCCCACTGCTATATTGGATCCCCTGTATCCCGCATGCCAGGTTTCTCTTTCCCTTGGTTTATTTCCTCTTTTAGGAGCACATCCTCCAGGACTGTCCTGAGAAAGGCTTCACAAGATATACAATTTTTAAAATCTTGCACATCTGAAAACATCTGTATTCTACCTTCAAATCTGATCAATAGTTCAGGATATGTGTAAAATTCTAAGTTAAAAAATGTATTTCCTAGGGCCGAGCCCGTGGCGCACTTGGTAGGGTGCTGCGCTGGGAGCGCGGCGACGCTCCCGCCGCGGGTTCGGATCCTATATAGGACTGACCGGTGCACTCACTGGCTGAGTGCCGGTCACGAAAACGACAAAAAAAAAAAAAAAAAAAAAAAGTATTTCCTAAAAATAAGTTTGAAGACAATGTTCTATGTTTTGTAGATTCCACTGTTGCTTTTGATAAGTCTAATACCATTTTGATCCCTTTTACGTGACTTTTTTTTTTCTCGGTCTCTGGAAGCTTGTAAGATCTTCTCTTTGACCCTGTGTCCTAAAATGTCATGGTGATATGCTTTGTGGAGTAGGTGTCTCTACATCCACTGTGCTAGGCATTGTGTGTACACCTTCCATCTAGACATCTGTGTCTTTCTGTGCTGGGAAATTTTCTTGACAGCAATTCTGTGTTTTACATAGTCTGTTTTTCTGAAACTTCTATAAGTCAGATGCTGACATTCCTGGACAAATCTCCTATTTTTCTTGTCATTTTTTGCACTAATCTTTCAACTCCATGACATTCTGTTCTAATTCCTGGGAGATTTATACAATTTTGTCTTCTAGCATTTCTATTGAGTTTTTCCCCCATCAACTTTATTTAGAAATAAGTACAAATACTGAACTGCACCCATTTAAAGTAAAAAGTTCAATAAACCTTGACGGCTGTATAAATCTTATAAACCACCATCACAATAAAGATGCAGGACATCACTCCCAATACATTCCTCATGCTCTCCTGCAACTGCCCCTGGGGCCAGGCAACTATAGATCTGGGTTGTTGGGTTTTTTGTCATTATATTTTAATTTACCTTTTATATAAATAGAATCACACAATATGATGTTTTTAATGTTTGGCTTGTTCCACTCAGCATAATGATAGCAGAATAAGCACCATGAGGTGTGTTTTTTTTTTTTTTTTTCTTATCAACTCTTCTGTTGATGGGCATTTGGGTTGCTTTCCAGTTTGAGGCTACTGTGATTAAACCTGCTATGAACATTTGCATACAAGCCTTCATATAAACATAGGCTTTCATTTTTCTTGGGAAAATACCTAAAGGAAGAATGGCTGGGTGGCACGCTAGGTGTATTTTAACTTCAAAAAATAATGCCAAACAGTTTTCTGAAGAGGCTGTATCATTTCACATTTCTACAGGTGTGTGTGTTGAGGTGCTTTGGGTTCGGGCTGCTGCTTGGTATTAGTCTTTTAACTGTAGCCATTTCAACTGGAGTGTGGTGTGATCTCATAGTTTTCATTAAAATTTACCTGATGAGTAATGGTTGAGCATCTTTTCATGCTTACTGACCATCTGTACATATTCTTTTGTGAAGCATTTGTTCAAATCATTTGGTAAAGTTTTTATTGAATTGTCTGATTGAACTAAGAATTTTACAGTTTTAGATTTTACATTTAGGTCGATGATCACTTTTTAAAAAAAAATCTGTGTATAATATAGTGTAAGGGTAGATATTCATTCTCATCTCCACCTCCCCAAATCTGGATATCCATTTGTTCTGCCACGTTTGTTGAGGAGACTTTCTTTTCTCCATTGAATTTCCTCAACACTTTTGCGTTGACCACATAGGTACAGTAAAAGCCTGTTTCTGGACTCTATTATGTTCCATCGATCTATAAATTAATATGTATTAAGAATAGATATTATTTATGTGTTAACTGTAGGATTCTATAAGTATTAATTAAGGTGCTTAATAGTGTTATTCAGATCCACAATGTCTTTACTGAATTTTGTCTAGTTCTATCAGTGTTAAAATCCCCTACTATACTTGTGGAATAATCTATTTCTTCCTTTATGTCTGTTAATTTTTGTTACATGTATTTTGAAGCTCTGTTATGAGGTATATACACATTCATGACTGTTGGGTCTTTCTGATGAATTGACCCTTTTATCTTTATGAAATCTCCCTATATCTTTGATAATTATCTTTCTCTTAAACTCTCTTTTTATCTGTTATGGTCTCTAAAAAACTTATGATTACTATCTTCATGGCATATCTTTTTCAATCAATATATGTCTTTATATTAAAGTGCATCTCTTGTAGACAACCTTTAGTTAGGTCTTGCTTTTGTATCCATTTCTTTTAATTGGAATGTTTGCTCCATTGAGATTTAATGTAATTATTCACGATTAAGTTTAAAAATTAGTTCCCTCTACTTTTTATTCCTTTGTCCCAACTTTCTTGCCTTCTTTTTGAATAGCTGAATATGTTTTGGAACTCCATCTTAATTTATCTATTGGATTTTTAGCTGTACCTTGTGGCATTACCATTTAATGGTTGTTCTATGGTTTAAAATATCCATCCTTAACTTTTCACATTTTAATATTTTACCATTTCATGTAAAATGTAAGAAATTTGCAACATATATGTCCATTTATTTCTGTTGTTCTTCATGTTATAGTTGTCACAGATACTATATTATGCATGTCCCATGACAATGGTATAATTGTGCTTTACACAATCTTACAAATTTTATATAAAAAACAGACATGTATACACAGAAAACTCTGCCACGTCCAATGCTCTTTTGAATTTCTAAAGATCTGAATTTCCCCCCTGGTATCATTTCCCTTCATCCGAAAGAATTCCCTTTCCATATTTTGCAGGGCAGGAGTGGTGGTACAAATTCCCTTCTTTTTTGTTATATGAACATGCCTTAAATGCACCTTCACTCTTGAAGGCTATTTTCATTAAATATACACTTGCAGGTTGAGAGTTTGGTTTTTTCTTTTTTTTTCTTTTGGTTTGTTTTTTGTTTTTAATCTTTTTGTTCAGCACCTTACAGATGTTTTAGCTTCCATGGTCTCTCATAAGAAGTATATGGTATTCCAAATCATTATTACTCTGTACTGTGTCATTTTTTCTCTGGTTATTTTCATCATTTAATATTTATCTTTGGTTTTTACCAGCTTGATTATGACATGCTGAGGTATCCATTTCTTCAAATTTATCCTGTTTGCAGATTGAATCCATAAGCCTGTAAATCTATATCTTCCACAAAATTTGGGAGGTTTCTGCCATTATTTCTTCCATTTTTTGGTCTCCTTCACTATTTCACTCCTCTGCATCTGGGACTCCATTTTCCTATGTGTTGGATCTATCATAATTGTCTCACATGCTCTGAGGCTCTCTTCATTTAAAAAAATCATTTTTACTCTTTCATCTTCAGATTTGATAATTATTATTGCTTTCATCCTACTGCTTAGCTCATCCAGTAAATTTTCAAGTTCTCGTACTGTATTTTTTAGCTGTAAAATTTGCATTTGGTTCTTCTTCATAGTTTCTATTTCTCTCTTAAGACTCCCTCCCTATCTTTTCACTCTTTACAAACATATTATATCTCTTTGAACATATAATAGGTGCTTTAAAATTGTTATCTAATAACTCCAACACATGGGTCATTTGGAGGTTGTCTATAAAACATCAATATTTCTTTTGATTAAAGAACATACTCAAAACAAAACAACACCACTTTAGGAAAGCTTCATTTTTATTAGGTTCTTCTCATGGAAGATTTCATGATTTAATAAAATTAAATACATATTTCTTTCCCTCATAATTGAATGTGAATATAGTCTGTAAAAAAAAGTATTGAAAACCAAATCAGCAAAAATAACATTCAAGGAACTTATCAACATTTACTAATCTTTCCTAATAGCACAGAGTTTAAATAATTTTCCTAATTTATCTAAGTTATCCATATACATTCATTTAGTGGCCCTAACCCAGTTGTTAGGCTATCCTACATAGATCTTCATGGATGGAACAGATACCAAAATAAAAATAGTGTATTTTCTCATCTAGGCATAGATTTGGTGAATTTTATTTGGTTAATTAAATATTCATAATACTGAAACAAAGGTTATTTGGAATCTGATTAGGTAACTCCAATGATTTTCAGGACATAAAGCTGTGAGGAAAAAAAATGTCCCTGAAAGCACAATAAATAATTCCTTATTTTAAAAATATTAATAATAGTAATCCTTTGCATTTACATAATTTTGTCCACTCAAAAACAGGAACTAGTTTATGAAAAAGTGACTGATAACTATTCTTAGGAAGGGATTAATATCCTTTTAGCCAGCTTTTTAGAACGACTTACATATAAATCTCAGGTTTAGAACCTCAGAAAGATCCAAGGACTATGTTATAGTACGTGACCAAGAACATTATACAAACTTTCACTATGAAGAATTTAAAAAATCTGAACAGATTTATATGGTTCTGCCATTTACAAAATGGGAGCAGAGATATGAATTATAATAAATAAGCAAAACATGTGACAGTAGTTTGTAAACTGCTCTAGTATTTGCATATCTCCCACTGGTGTTTTAACTGCCAGGTCATTGTTTTAATAGATAATAAAACTATCTTTACAGTCTCACAAACTGAATACGGTTATAACTTTAAATGTGAAGAATTTTTGGAGGTTGCATTTATAGAAAAAAAATCTCTTCCTGGATGCTACTTGATTGAGAAAAGCTGTTCAGTTAACAAACCAATCCATCAAGGTGTCATTACATCATTTATAGTACCTTGAGAACTAAAGCATCTAGTTTGTTCACATGTAAGTGGAGCAGTAATAGACTTCACACTAAGCATTTTAAACAGATAAGATTCTTGTCAGACAAAAGTCCTATTATTACGAAATGACCTGATGCTTCTGAGTCCACTCATATCATTTCCCTTCCATTCTCTTTATGAAATGCTCTACTACATTTTGGGCATTTTACAGAATTAAAAAAAATATTACAGTCTGTAAGTTTACTTCTACTTTGACTCCTCACACCAAAATACTTGTGGAGTTTAAGTTTTTCTAAGTATAGAATAGTTATCAAAGTTCAAACCAAACTAAATTGAAAAACGGTGAGTCATATGAACGAATGCATTTCCTGGAAAGAATACAAACATTAACCAAAGTATATCCTTGGCTTTTTCTACCCAAATATCATTTAAAATATAAAACCCTAAATATGTAACAATATGTTAGAGTTCAGGATTTCATAGTCTATTAAAGTTTATAAAATGTTTAATACTTCAAATATCATATTCATTATATGTGGCCTAACTAGGTTTAAATTTGTTTTTATAAACAATAAAATATCAAACAAGAATATTGCATTTGTTATTTCACCCACAAATCTGCTTTTCAAAGCCAAAAAGTTTTTATTTAACGCTATACAGTAGTAATTTGGCTAAATCTGGTTTGTTTCATATTCAAAGATTCTCATCGTAAGGGACATTTAGAAAGCTAAAAGATATGCTTTGATTAATTTGAAAAATTTATTAAGCTTCACTATGTTTAAAATACTATGCCAGATATACACAACGTGATTGTTTTATCTCAACATTTATTGAGCTCTTATGGAAGTACAGAATACAAAGATAAATGGTACATGCCCTTGAAGTCTCTGAAACACAAATAATTAAATGAATTAACTTCAAGTAACCTGGACACACAACATTAACTAAAAGTAGAAAATAAATCATAGGCATAACTGTAAGCTTAGTATCAAATGTCATGTAGAAAATAAATTAAATTTCCAGTATCAAAAGCCTCATATAAATATGAGTTTTTTACTTATGTTATTTCATTTGGACTCTCCTATAGCAACATTATCTTGAAAAGAGAAAAAATGTTGTCTGAAGAACATCTATTTCAATAATCAGAAAATGCTAGACTTTTCATACCCCAGAAAGAAAATACTTAACTTCAAATAACACTAATATTAGTTATGCTTTGCACTTGTTTCTTAGTAGATTGGGTGAAAAATCTTACTCTAACTCATATTAGAGAAGTCTATAAAGTCAATCAACGCTACTTCTAATATGCAAATTTACTTATTTGAGAGGCTGACAATCCTCCCATCAGGCTGTGATTACACTCATGTGAGCGGTGGGGTCAAGAGTGCTTCTTTTAATACATGAGGAATCGATAAAATAGAGCCAAAATGCTAGATTCTCTACTGCTACAATAGTGAGTTAAAAATTTAAAATCTTAAAAATTTTAAAGATGTTAAAATGCAGAACTATTTTTTAAAAATATTTTTTTTTATATCAGAGAAGCATTTTAATCATGAGCTTCCCTATATCACATCTCAAGATTTTTAAATAACTTATGGAAGACATCCAGTTAAACTTAGCAGCTTTATTTCCTTACTCTTTCCACTAAAATGACTATAAAATAATTAAAGTTTTAAAAAATATGCAAGAATAAAGAACATTAGACTAGAAGTTTTGGACAATGAAAAGATAGACAAGTGGCGACTGGCTTAATACAGCAGAACTAAAACCTAACCACAGAAAGAGATGATTTGTATGACAGACGCCAGAAAGGCTCAAGAATTGGAGGTAGCAGGTATCTCAGAAGATGGATCAAAAAGAGGATTGGTGGAAAATCCCTGTAACAATCAGTTAGATGCCTCCCCCACCCTCATCCCCAAAACCCCTTCCCCTTCCCACAGAGACAGAGGCTTACAGACTAGAGACAGTGAACAACCGAGACTACAGACTTGAGGACAGCAGGCTCGATGAAGGCCAGCAGAAAGGCACGGTATGAAAAGGAAAGTTTATGGCATTAAAAATTCTGAGGAGCCAAAAAACAACAATCAAGTCTGAGGAGACAGTAAAGATTTTGCTGGTCTCACAATTTTTTGCTTCCCATTGCGCTTCTCACAGGAAACTACTAGAGTAAGAACCACCAAAAAGAAGGAGTAAGGCTAAAAAGAGGACATGGAGTCCAGGGGAAAACAGGCAAGCCAGCCAGAAGAAAGGTCAAGAGAATTCCTGCAGCTGTCCTGGGAGCAACCAGGTCAGAGAGGAGGGCAGGATCATGGCGGCTTCAAGAGGAGGGTATGTTTCCTAGAGGCATTAACTTTCACTTTTTTAGATGTTTCTGTCAGTATTAATATCTGTATTTCTAAACACATAGTATTTATAGAGTTGTCAGGGGTGGAGGCAGAGTCACGTGGAGGGACTTCCTGATGTTTCTCATTAGGTTTAACCATAAAGAGAGGGGCTTTATAGCTCCATTGAAATGTGCAGAAAAAATTAATGACGAGCACACTAAACATTGTGCAAAATAAAGAATGTGGAATGTGTCAATTATTTACCACAGGGGACAAACAAATGTGGGTGAACCAGGTCAGCCTCTGGGGCACGAGGCAGTGAGAGGCAAGAGCGGAGACTGCAGCTAAAGCAGCAAACAGAAGATGCGCAGCACAGCAGTGAAGCACATGCCATCACAGCACACGAAGTCGCTCGCTGGGAAACAGTATTTCTGCGGTCCTAAGGATAAAAACGGTGAATATTAATTAATTCAAAACCTTAGGATATAATTATACTTGTGGCAGAGAGGATGTGTGAATATAAATATGTGGGGGGGGTACTGGAAAAAGTATTTCATCTTCCATAATGGAAGTCAATACAAACATTCAAAAATGTTTTTTAAAAACCCATAAATATTATTTATTTAGAAATACAGATGTTAATACTGACAGAAACATCTAAAAGAAGTGAAAGCAATTGCTTCTGGAAAACAGAATTTGAGGTGGGGGAAGGGAGGGGTAGAGACAACTGCTTTTCACAGTAAACTTATAGTACCTTGACTTTTATAGATGTAATGCTATGATAAAAACTGAATTCAAAATAAAAACATAAATAATGTGACCTACCACATAAATAACCTGACTTCAAGTACATGATCTACTGTTTATTGAAAAAAACTTAAAATCAGAAAAATAGGCAAACTTGTTTCACTATGCTTTAATAGATCAATCTTCAAATCAGTCAAGCCCTTTGATTCATATTCTACAATCAAAACAAGCAGCTTCTCAACATTTTTCATCTGGTTGTTGACATACACATTATGTACATACAATCTAAGTTAGCAGTTTTAATAACCATATTAATTCATAAATTGGCCTTCTAATGAATGCGTTAATACTGTATTTCTGTATGATTCATGCTGAGAAGCCCTAGTCATGTTAGCTTTTCTGATTTTAGCAATCATTTGAATTGTCAACACGTTCTTACTAGAGATAACCATTTATGTTCAAACATACAACTTACTAACAACTTATACACAGGAATGGTCCTGTGCTGCCTCCATCTCTAACAGTAAGGGAATTCTGGGGCAGGAGGAAAATATACTATGAAGCTTGAGTTGCAACTTGGAAAGTTCTCGTATAACAGCAATGATGTGATTGTTTCTACACTTTAGATATGGTAAGGCATAAGAGGATTTTGTCTACCAGCTTAACAGAGCCACACAGTTTCTACTGGAAAATGATTCTCAATTTCCAACTGAACTTTAAGTCCTTGGAACATAACTAATTATTAGTTTAGGGATGGACTCTGTAAAGACTAGAGAAAGAGAAAAATAACCTCCCACAAAACAAATGGCAAGAATATAAATATCTACAATTGTAAATACTTAACCAAATTTACTTGTTTGGATTTTGTACTAATTATTAAAATGTTATTATAGGTTTAATTTATCTTATATAATAGTATATTATAATAGCAGTTTTATTGTTGTCCATTCAAGAAGATTTTATTTTGTTCACCTTGTAGCTATTCTTTCCTTTCATCCTGCTGAACTGAAAAACAAACCATGTACACTGTAATTTGGCAATCTGGTTTATTCATTTCCTAGAGGAGGTGAAAGAATAAAGCCAAAGGCTATTTCAACACCTTTTCTTCCATGCTGTTTTCAGTTCTGTGTTTTAATGGAATGACTGGTATACAAGGGTGATTTTGATTTACTACGTATTACTCCAGTAAAGCAGGAAATAGAAAAGGGATTTTTCTCTCAGTCGTTTAATCAGTTTACTGAGGATTTGGAAGAGTCAGGCACTTCAAATAAAGGTAGAGTATAATATGACTACACTTCTTTTCTTGACTACTGGAACAATATGAATAACTGATCCAACATTCAAAATAACCCCCAAACACTTAGTTCCTCATCTTTTAAAATTTCAGAAAGACATAGTTTCAGAGCTAAGATTTGCGGAGAAGCAGATGTGGGGAATAAGGAGAAAAGAACCACCAAAGACAATTCTCGGATTTTAGGCCCAAGCAAGTAGATGAATAGCAGTACCACTCACTGAGATGGGTAAAAATGAGGAAGAAACGTAACCACTGAAGGTAGGTTTTATCATCCCGTCTACAAATAGGAAAGTTAAGACTTCCAGTGGCTGTGTAAATTACTCAAGGTAGCACATTTGTTCAGGTGACAAGATGAAATTTGACTCCAGGATTTTCTGATGCCAGATAAAGTAATAATATAATAATAAGCTGTTATGAGATGGTCACATTAGAGTACATTAAATATGATCTCAGTTAATTCTAACAACATCATTAGATAGGTCTGTCTGATTCCAAAGTTAGCTACAAAATACATACTCTCTCTGCTGACAAAAGCGATTGCAAGGTGTTAGCAAATGACAGTCTCATTCACTTAGCCTCAAAATCTTTTTTAAAAAATATGAAATGAAGGTCTTGAGGGGAAAAAATGAAACTGAACATTTTATGAATGTCTACAGCTGATGTTGTAACAACTAGACTACATTCCTCTTCCTAAAATCAGAGCAATCTAATTGTTAGCTTTCATCTCAACTCAGCCCTGAACAGGGCATCTAGGGGGAAGTTCTAAGCAGAATATTCATCAAATGTTGATTCCTTAGAGCAGGTGGCACAACCTCAAAGGCTAAGATGAAGTCAAAGCCTGGGGAGTAACAGGGAATGTGGGGAACAGGAGAAGACACACCAGCTCAGTGCAGTCCCTTGAAATCTGGACTTTAAAGTGAAATTCAACAAAAGCAAAAACTGCACTTTCTAAAGAAAGCATGCCTAGGGGCTAAGTTTGGTCCTTGCAAACAGTCAGATAAATGACTAAATTTTTCAAACATACTTTTGGTAAGCAACTGAGGGGACAGCCTTAAGGAAGAGGGATCATTAAGAGAATTCAGGAGGAGGCTGTTAATTCTATACGGGAAATGAAAGGTAAAAGTGCATACTTTGATTTACTTTATAAATTTTCTATTTTCTGATACTGAGTGTTTTTACAGAAATAGAAATAGGAGCACTTTATATTTAGTTCTGTACATTTTATTCTGTCCAGTGAAAAAATAATCTTATCTATGTTCAAGCAAAAGACACTGTTCATTTTTCTCCCTGCTTTGAATGGCATATCATCAGACTATTTGTCTCTGCATGGAGCAGCTTAATAGCATTTGAAAGCCTGCAATTCTATCAGCCACGGGAGGCATAATCACAAACTTGGATAGAACTCACTAACTTAGCTCTTCAGTTGCTCTGTGAAAGAAGGAACCAAGAGATCCAACTTGAATAATTTTTCATGAAACTCTTCAGTGTTGAAACCCAAACTAAACTTATAAGTACCTATCCAGTGTTATAAATAATTACAAATGTTATTACAGCTTGTCACTAATTCTAAAGATCAGGACTAATTGGGCAGAGGTTTTGAAAGATCCTCTTCTTGAAGCTTGAATGCTCTGGCTTTTGTTTTCCTCAGGTCACATCGGCAGATGCATTAAGGAAGACACTTACACAGGGTGAGTGTGACCCAGTGCCACGATAATAACATGCGACTCTGGCTATGAACTGAACAAAAACAAAATAGTCAGCAGTAACTAAAATCTAGCTGGCTCTACCTGAGAATATTTTAAAGGGAGCATTTTAGTACTTGTATGGTCTTTTGGAGGCCATAGACAAATCTGCAGTTATAATATAACATAATAACTATTTTGAAAGGTATCTACTCAGAAAAGTGCTATAGGAGGCAAGAGGAGGCCATGCAAATTGGCCCCTGGATTCAGGGGAATGATGTGTGACCTGAGTTTGGAGGTCTTTCAGGGTAAGCTGGATATTTAGCCAGGGAGGATGGCAGGTATGAAGGTGCTGAGGCTTGGTGTAGCTTTAATCACTGCCAGAAGTACAGAAGGTTCCATACAGCAGGAGGCAGAGCACGTGGGAAAGTGGCTAGACATGGGGCAGTGAAGAGAGGGTCAAAAGTCAAGCCATGAAGGGCTCTAGACTTTGAATTAATTATCTTATTTAACCATTAAATAATTTTAAGTCAAGATGGGAGATGATTTGATCTTGTTTCAGAAAGTTCACAAGCAGATATATGAAAGACAAATTGAGGGAGGTGAAATCTAAGGCAGAAAAATCCTCTGTGCTTCTCCTTCTACAGTGTTGTCCAAACGCCTGGCCTCACATACTTGGGCTAGGGTAGGTTCACTTTGATTCTTCTCTCTCGGGAATTAGGAATTAGGACAAATCCAGTCAATCCATTGTAGATGTTTGAATTCAGAAGTACCTCCAAGGTTATGGTGCAGAATGTGACCACATATGAGCAAAAGCAGAGGACAATCTCTAGGAGGAAGGAAGAAGGATGATTACAGCCAGAGAAGCAAAGACAACCCAACTCATGGACGCAGAAGCTGGGCAAGTGACTCTCCAGGTTCTGGTTTCAACCCTTTGCCAAGCCCGGCTGTATTTTGTGCCTGTAAACACTATATCCTTATTGTAAACCAACTTATTTTTCTTAAATCAGCTTTGAGTGGGATTCTGATACTTACAAATATAGTGATCCCTGACTAAAAGCAGGGTCTGACAGATAGTGGAGATGAAGAGAATAAGAAGGATATAAAAGATATTAAGGAAGTAAAACTGAAGGAAATTACAACCGATTGGATTTGAATGTCTTGATTTCCACGCTACAGGCCTGGGCACCCACTGGTCATCCTCTTCAATGAGAGGGCAATTACAGGATGAGGGGCAGAACTGGTGGTGGAAAGTGACAGGGATTCAGCTCTCTGAATGTTGAGATTGGTGAGAGTGTGATATTCAAAAAGTAGAAACGTCCAGCAGTTGGACATATAGTGTGTATCACAAAGGAATTCCGACCTGGACAAGTAGATTTGGTCACTGAAACCATGACAGTGGAAGAGATCTCCCAGCAGAGACCTGGGGAGCACCAACACTGGGGTGCACATTGAGTAGGAAAAGCCATGAAGGAGACTTAAGATGAAACGCTGTGGAGATGGAAAAACTTTTTAAAAGAACCATGGCCAAGTGATGAGAGCCTGGACAGGTGACTCACTGGCCCACAAATGTAAACATGGGAGGAAGAAAGCAGGACTTCCCAATGCCCTTTGAGCACCTCCCACACGGCCAGCACTTTGCTACCTCATTTCATCTTCAAAGCAACCTGTCAAGGCAGATCACAGCATAACCTTCCAAAGGTAAGGAAAAGAGACCATCAGCTCCCTGGGGGATGGCCTGAGTCATATTGTGTGACTGTGCCACCTGTGTGCTTAAAGAGTAAATTAAGACCTAACCATTTGTAAGTCTGCCTGGAATTAGCCAGACTAGTGTTACTCTCAAACTCACATATGATTTGGGGGCAAGATTCTACTTTACTGACACAGCAAGTCTATTTCCTAGGTCACATCCCTGGATTTCATGCTGCTATTTCAGCTCATTAACAGCATCTCCATTTCTTCTCCTTACCTTTCAGCAAAACACATGAGTCAGAAAAAGGGCAGGCAAAGAAATTATGTTTTCATATTTCCAAAGATGTCCTGGGGAATCCAAAACCTTAGCTGCTGATACTTTACAAACCATGGAGATGAATTTCCATTAATTATCACAGGACTTTAAATCCACATCTGATTCAGAAAGCATGCCAAAAGGATTTGACAATCTGTTGATGTAAATAAACCACGAGCCATGCCATATGAGATACACTTAGCTACAGATATCCCATCCTGAGCAGAAATTATTAGCTCTTATCAATCCAAGGTTGTTAAGGTCTTATCTTCTTAACTTAAACCTAAGATGAAAGCAAGACATCTGATACTGAAGTGGATAACACTCCTATAACATCTACAAAAAAAAAAAATTATCATGACTTTTTCCTGTACTTCAAAAACAGAACATACATGAAAGAAGGGCATTATAACTATTTTGTGTCTATAGTGGATGCCCAAATCCTGAACTAATGAGTGGAGGCCAAAGAAGGTAGGTTAACTGGGAAATGTTCCTGCTCTCCACAAATTCCTGGGAATTTTTTTTAATTAATTAATTTTTAAATGGACACATATTGAATGTACATATTTATGGGGTAAAGAGTTATACTTCAATACATGTATATAATGTGTGATCGAATCATGGTAATTAGGATATTCATCATCACAAAAATTTATCATTTCTTTGTGATAAGAACATTTGAGCTCCTCTCTTCTAGCCATTTGAGAATATACAATAAATTATTGTTAATTATAGATGCACACAGCACTACTGTACACTACTAGAACTTATTTGTCCTGTCTAGCTGTAATTTTGTATCTTTTAACCAACCTCTCCCTATCCTTCTCCCCTTCCCCTTCCCAGCCTCTAGTCGCCACAATTCTACTCTCTGCTTCTAGCTCAACTTTTTTAGCTCCCACATGAGTGAGAACATGTGGTTTTTATCTATCTTTTTTTGAGCTTGACTTATTTCACTTAATGTCTTTCAGGCTCATCCATGTTACCACAAATGACAGGATTCCATTCTCTTTTATGACTGAGTAGTATCTCGTTGTACATACCACATTTTCTTCACCCAATACAAACTTCAATATGCAGTGAGTAGAAGGGAAATGAACACGGACTTAGTTCCACCCATGGGCCTGAACCATACATGTTATCTCATTTAATCACCACAGGCACCTCAGGGGATATTATTACTCGTGATTTTCATATCACTGAGACCCTGAGAAGTAACTTGTGGAGTTGACACAGCTAGCAAGTGTAGTGGGTTAGGATTCAAATCCAGATATCTAAAACCAAAGGTTGTGTATTTGATACCATGTTTCTGCCCAGAAAACAACTTCACATAAAAGTTTTTTTTTTAAATACAACAAAAATCATTTGTGTGTGTCCCCTTTATTTCCCAGGTAGAATAAATCACTCATTTTCCTGTGTTCTTGCAGCATACTAATTTGATTTTTATAATGCTGCATTGTGATGATTTGTGTGTCTATTTCCATAGGTAGAATACAGACTCCTCAATGATAACAATTATAGCTTACAGATCTTTGAATCTATAGCAACAATATAGTATATGTTACGTGAAGGCATAAATAAAAGAATATTTTAACAGATGCATTTTTAAGATTCCTGTAACAAGAAAAAATTATTTGTGAATTATACAAAGAAAAAAATTGTAATACTGAAGAAAATATATTCTCACCATTTCTTATCATGAATCTCCCATTTTTACTGCTTATATTCCATATGGTTAGTCAGGGATCACTGACCTTTTCTCACTAAAAATGAATTTGCTATACCCATGAAAGGTACTAAGAAAGTTCACATCCATATTGTACTAAATTATTTTTTTTACACATATTTGAAGACACGGGATTTTTAAGAGATGTTCTTGATGCCCTATCTCATATGCTCTTGGCCCCTCTCTAAATTGCCCTGCAGCTATCATGAAAGCTCACTATAGAATCTGACAGTTTCTAGCTCAACTCCTTTGTGTCCCTACTTCTCTACATGAGAGATCTGGCACCATGAGAGATTGTTCAGGGAAGCCTGGAAGAAGTGCATCTAACATCCACAGAGGCAACCCTCAAGTTGTGGGACTGGGGGCTGTGGATAAATACCCCTGGAGTAATTCTGAGGCACAGTCTATACACTATTCCTCAGAGAGAACTCAGCAGGATTGAGCTCCAGCTGCTTACTGAGCTAACCTGCTTCCCAATGCACCCTTAACTGCCCTTTCTCCCTCCCCTATCCTCCTTTCCCTACTCCCTTATTCATGCTTCTTTGTATCACTCCAAAAATATCATCTGCACCCAAGTCCTTGTCTTAGGGTCTGCTTTTCAGGGAACCTAAACAAACACAGGTATGCAAAATGCACACAGGGAAATGGAAAGAGATTAGGTACATTTCAATGCTTCACTATAAAGCTATTCTGTTCAGAGCTTAACCTTATGAGAATGCTTTATGTTGTAAGCTAGGATAGTGACATATCTGCCACCAAAAATGGTTTTAGACTTCAGAGGTAGAAAGTGCATCCTTTCCCTTATAAACCATGTGCACAATGGAGTTGAGAGGCCAGTGAAGTTCATAGGGTTTCAGCCTACCCTTACAACATCATGGAAGCCAAGGAAAGTTCTATAGTATCAGGTGACAGGACTGCTACACAATCTCAGGGTAAAGAGGCATTATCAATCATAATCAAGATTGTCTTTCTTCAAAGACATGCTTGGGAATTAAGAATATGGTCATAACATATAAGAAGCTAAGCATATAGGACAATGATCAGCATGTGGGAGACATCAATAAATCTTCCAAAAATTATGTTGAATGAAACACATTTTTCTTTTAGACCAAAATTGACTTCCTACACTCAGATAATTTTCATCAAATAAGGGGTTAAATTTTTACTATTTGAAATGTTACAGCTTTTACTCTACTTGAAATTCCATTTTTCCTCATTCAGATGTGCATTAAAAGTCCATCTACTTCACTTTATAGGTAATTAGACCGAAGGTAATTAACTGGCATACCCTAAGTCCCCTGGTGTAGACAGGTCTTGAAACTAATTCTCCTGATTCCTTGGTTAATATTATTCTCATCAAATTACACTCATCTTTCAAAAGAGTGAACCATGAATCCTAACATTTTCCCATCTAGTCAATTTTTATCCAGTGAACACAAATCAGTACAAATACACTCATTTTGAAATATTTCAATGATATTTGCATTTTATCTTTCAATAGCTTTTTGGACTATGTTTACAGTCTAAAAAGGAGGCAGAGAGAGGAGAAGACTCACTTCAGTGAGCAGCCGCTTTGATCCATTCATATCCTGCTTGTTGAAGATCTCAGAGAGACAAAAAACATTATCCCTGGTTCAGGTTTACAACCTGAGATTGTACAAACCCTTCTTTCCCATCATCTTTATTTTTCTCTACATTTGCCACCATCTGGCCATGCCTGCTTGTGCCATGTTTCCTGACTGCATAGTAATTTTTTTTATACTAGGAGAGCTTGTTGAGGATAAAATCCGAGAATGGAACAGATCCAGAAATACTGCACTTACAAAATTAAATTAATTAAATATAATTAACAAATATAATTGACTCACTCAGCTATCAAGCTGGCTTGTCCAGAAACTCTACATCAGAGAATAAAGCAAATGCCTTAACTGGGCACTAGATAATTTAAGAATCTGATGAGTCTTATGATTCTTCAGACGGATGCAATTTTATTAGCATACAAACAGTCATTTTAGATTTTTATCCATGGATGGTACTGAATTTCACCGACTTTGATTACCTACCTTATCTCACCCCCAAAAATCTTTAAATAGCCAGCTCTGGGCATTCCAGGTGTTCTAGGATTAAAGGGTAGCCCATGTGATCTGGAGTCAGAAAAGCAGGCTCCACACGAAGCTCTATAGTATCTTAATTCATTAAGCCTTAGCTTTCTTAGCTAGAGAAGAAACAGAACTGCCCTGCCTACCTGTCAGGATGTTTATGAAGACCAAAAGAGATACTGTTTATGAAAACATTTTGTAGTGTTGTATATGTAAAGCAGTAAAAAATGTTTGTTATTGTAATAGAAATAATACACCATTAGAGGGGCTCAAAACAGTTTTGCCCTACTTTTCCCTTCTTCTGTTAATATTTAAGTGACTTAATACGTGTATTTAATGCCCCCCAAATGATCATTACTAATATTATTATTACTATTTTTTTTTGGCAGCTGGCCCAAAATATGTCCCAGTAAGGCCTATGTGCTAAAGGCAAACACTATCTCTTGTACATACAATGAAAGAAGTGATCTCCTGGAAATTAAAGTAAGTCATATGGAAGCAAGAATGATCTGCTCATAAGACATTACCTTACTTTGAATTAGTAGAAAAAGGGAAGACTAAGAGGAGGAAGTCAAGCTGGGAGCATTACTCCAAAAAAAGAGTAGCTTAAAAGTAGAAGACTATGTCCAAAAGAAGTTTATTTCCCCACAAGCCTCTTTACCTAAAGCAGACTCAAGAGCTTAAGACTCTGGATTTCCTTTTCCTCTTTACTACTGATTTTCTCTGTAACTTTAAAGTGAGTTATTTAGCCACTTGGTCTTCTCAGGTAAAAATCTGATACCTTCCATCTGTCCGAGATGGATTAATTATCTATATGTCAGAATATAACAAAATATAGCTTATTATAAGTTCCCAAAATAAGAATGCTATCAAACCCACATAGAACCTGATGTTTTCTATATACCTACCTACCTATCTATACTCCTTCTCCCCTCTCCCCCGCCACCCCTCCACAAACACATGTATTTTGGTTGTGGAAATGATAATGTGGAAAGGTCCATTTTATAAGTCCTCAGATTAAATTTCTTAGATGGAACATCATTGATATTACAGCTAAAGTTTAGAATAGATCACAGTGAAAATTTCTTTCTTTACATTAATCACCATCATCTTCCTCTATCACTTCTTTCCCCCTTATTTTGACACGTGGAAATATTTTATTGGTCTGTTAGATAAAATACAATAATACAGACAAATATTCGAAAAGCTAGTACTTCATTTGCTCGATCCTTTCTCTCCTGTGAATAGAGGAACAATCTATTCAACTGCATGCTTGAAATTATTGAGTGGTCAGTGTCATATGAGAAAATTGCCTCTTCTAAAAGTTAAATGTAATTTCTGAAGTATGTAATGTTTTTAAGAACTTACAAATCCTCTGTTCGGTAGGGTACGGTACAGGATGAGATGGTACGGGTTAGGATAAAAAGAAACATGAGTTATCATACAAATAAAAGATATCAGATGTGCGTGCGTGCGAGCATGCGTGCGTGCGTGCGTGTGTGTGTGTGTTTGTGTGTATTGTAGAGGATGATAAAATGAAATATTTCAAGAAGAAAATCTATTTCCTTGACTGAGATAGCGTATTAAATAGGTCAAGGAGACAGAAATAAAGAATTTTTTGAGGGAGAAGAGAAAAAGCTAAACCTAGTAAGATTATATAATGCAACTGTAAGGATGCTTTAGCTTTCAAATTTTTACATATGATCTTTCTATAAACTCTTCTCAGTAAGAAACAAAACCCAAAATACCCCATATTTCAGTTCACATGGACTTTGAGGTGAAAGATGGAATCTGTAAAAACATTTCATCTTCTACACATTATTAGCATTGCGTTAGAATACAGAGAGGACTGCCTACTTTATTCCCACTTAAAAGGTAAGAAGCTGGAAAGAAAGAATAAGAGTAAAGTTTTATATGCATTAACAGATGTGTTATACATAATGATATGTACACAAAAAAGGAATTCATAGTTAACCAAGTACTGCTTTTAAATAAGAAAAATATGTAATTAATATTTTCTACTAAAAACCACAAAAAATAAATTACTCTGATTAAGAGATTATTTTAAGTTAGAAACAAAATCTGTGATAGTGTTTATTGAATGTTGAAAATAACTGAAAAATATACATTTGTGAACACATAGACTAGAGAGAGCAAGAAGAAATATATTACATGAGAGTCCCAGATTAGTCATCTTCCATCCAAATAATAAACATCAGTGTAGTCTATCGGAATGACATTGATTTACCTTAAGTTTAATGAGCTTAAAATGAATGCCTGAAATTATGTACTGTGAATAAACAACAGACACTTAGCATATTATTAAGTGTCTAAACCTTTAACCTCTAGATATTAACATTATATTAATTTTTTTCATGGAGCTGTTTTGCATCATTTAGAAACATATATCTAATTTCAACCATCATTTACCTAATTTTATTCTTTCTATTTTCCAGTTAATTCTCAAATGCAAGCAAAATCTCTGATAACACTACCAATCCAATATATACTTGTGATAGGAAAAGCACATTAATGATTGTCACAAATATTAGGGAATATCAGGACCCAATATCACTTGATCTCCATGAAAAGACTGAGGATTTGGAGAAATGAACGTTCTATTAAAATTTGAAAGCCTCAATCAGTACAATTTACAATAGATATCACAAATGAATTATGACAGTCATTTCAACTAGGAACATACTGGCCTCAGCCACTGACCATCAATTAGAGTTGGCTCTGTTTGTGATCCCTGTTTTAAAGGAACATAAAAAAAAACAAAAAATATTAAACTTGTCAAGTTTAAATGCCTAGAAAAGTGTAGAACACACACAAAAATATTTTTTTCAGAAACAGAACACTTATTAGGTTAGTCAACTAGAATATTCACATAGGGTTACTAGTGTATTGCATTGTTTGAAAGGTTGGTTCTGGCCTTGTTGCAATACTGTACCATCACCACACTGGGGAAGGCGGACACATCTCGGGCCAGAGTCATCATGTGCCAAACCTAGAAAACAAAAATGCTAGGCACTACACCAGCAGATGGGCCTTAATAGAGTTAATAAAGGTGAGGAAATGAAAGTAGATGCTGGAGGGAGAAGAGGACGAAATATTAAAAATGTAGCCTAGGAAGGCACGCTCTAACAGGGATTATGATTAATGTCAAATCCACAAAGGGTGTAGATGTACTGGAAGTTGAGTTTCTTAACAAATCCTGATTTAATCTAATGGGTCACTGGGTTCTAATCCTTATTTTAAAAAAATTATTTTAACCAATTCATTCCTCCCAAATTATTACTAAATAATTCATCATATCCCAAGTAATTTTAAAGGAAACTATCAAGAGTCCCAAACACAAATGATTTACCTGGGAAAATTTAATTTCACATAATTTATGTTTTTTAATGAATAATTTTAACCACTAGGTTGGGGGAGGGAGAACTTCTAAGATTCAGCAGCTTTTCAACCAATGATCCGTTTCTTAAGAAAATTCATGGACTTCTCTAACTGCATTCTATTATTTAGAATCTTAAGTCTGCTCTGTGGAGAATCGGAACAATTCTGCATCACAATTTGAAACTGCGTATTTAACTGTGAGTTTATTTAATGTGTGTTTCCTCCACTGGCCTGTACTTGTATATCTGTGAAGCCGGGAACCAAGTCCACATTAGTTACTGCTGTGTAGCTAGTATAAAACAGACCCTCAAAAATGGGTTAAATAGCAGATTAATCAAACACAGTAGAGCCCTACTGTTCATCCCACTCCACCTCCAAGACACATACAACTTTGGGGATTACTCTGAAAACTAGAAAACAGAAATTCTCTCTCTTCCCCACCTCTCCCCTCTTCTGTATTCTGGTGTAATAAACATACTTCTATTCGTGTCCTTATCACATTGCATTGTAATGAACTGCCCCAAAAGGCAATGAGGTAGTTATATGTGTGCCCATAATTTCTGACAATGCCAGGTGATTTCTTTCTGTTTTAGTTTCTAACCACCGTCAAGAAATGGTCTATGAAAATGATATCTAAGTTCAGAACATAAGAAAGTACCAGATGGCACAAAAGAGAAATTATATGAAATTAAATACAGCTAACAAAATAACAGACAAATCACCTCTTTATAGTCACAAATTATAGGATTAAAAAAAAATATAGTATCTCCCGAAGGAGAATCCTATATATTTATTAATAACAAACCAACAAGAGTCCTATTCTTTTTTCCATGTAAAATAATGCCATTACAGTCTTTTCAGTAAAAAGCCAGAAAAAAATACATACATGATGGTGTTAATGCCTGAGAGCTGTTGGAACATTTGTAGGCCACAACCCACAATTAAAGCTCGGCGAGTTGGGGGATAACTCAGCATTCTGCAGATCACAGGTCCAGCTTTTTAAAAAAAGAAAGAAAAAAAAAAAAAGGACACATCTATTATTTTTAGCTCTGATTGTAATTATTCCCACTAGGATAAATTTTCCCAAATGTCTGTGAAATCAATTATGACTGACTGGTAATCTTTAAATAGAACAAATATACTTTTATAGAAATCTGGGTACAATATATTATTTATAAAATAGACAGTATATTTTTTAGTTCGAACTGTAAAATCAACAAGAGAGAATTCAAGTTAAAGTAATTTATTGGTACTAGGAAGACCTACATAACTGAAACTGTCAGAAATTATTCTTCCTTAAATCCCTACAAGCTGAATTTATTAATCACTCTTTTTGTTCTTCCACTTTCTTGGTAATTAAATATTATTTAAAATTCATCAATGTGGGCTACTTACACAGTCACTGGCAAACTGCTTTAATCAACCAAAAGAATAACATTTATTAAAAACAATTAAACAAGGAACAAAATTCACTCCAGTCTATTTGATTAAAGTTAAAGAATTCAGGCATATCAGACTTGATTACAAATACAATGGATATCATTAATAAAAGTTACCAAAAAGGCAATAAAAGAAAAAAATTAATGTTTACTGGATAAAGTATATATATATAATTTATCCAGTAAAAATTTATAATATCCATATATGTGTGTGTGTGTGTGTGTGTGTGTGTACACACACACACACACACACACACACACACATATGTATATTTCTAAATTTTAATAGTTCCCTAAGGGGCATTCAGTGATCATTTAAAAACAAATGGGCTTTCGAAATGGCACAAATCCCTTGCTCTTTATGTCAGAACTCTAGATTCTGTAACACTGTAGATCTAAACCACTGAGATCTTAAGAAAGGTTGACTAACCTTTTGATGCCTGTTGTCTGGGCATAATTACTAAACGTGTCCCCTCTATTCTCAGAAGTGTTCCAGTTATAGTGTCACCTTAGCTTTAAGAGGCATTCTATATGGTTGTTTCTTATGGGGCCAGAGTTGAATCCCAGGACCTGTGGTAATCCTGCTGTTAGATGAGGTGGCCTGCGATCACCAAGATGCTAAATGCTTAGTTAGAAACATTTTTCCTAGAGGCCAAGTTTTTTTAGTGAACCCTAAACCAAGCCAATAAATTAAAATCCAAGGAACTCTCACTATCTTAGGAATCCTTTGGAAATCTAATATGCCAGTTCACAGAAATGCAATAAGATATACTGTTGTCTCAGCAATAAAAGTTAATATGGGATGTCAAGCCAGGGCATTAATTAGAACTGAACATTATTGGGGTGAGAATATCCTATCTCTACACGGGTGAGATTGTAATCATAAAATTTGATTTACTGTAAATGATTTTATGTCTAAATGGCAAGATAGGACACATTAACTTAGAGAAGAACTGATAGCCATTCAAAGCTAAACACAGTGACAACCCATTTAGAAAGCAGGCTCACTTTTATAAATGTCAAATTGCCTTAGAGTCAAGCAAAGCAGTATTAAAACCTAACATATCAGCAAGGCTGTGGGAAATAGGTAGATTTTGAGAGCTTTACTGTGACAATGTTGAAATACATTTGGATCAGTTGCCTGAAAGATGGGCAAACTCATCTGCAAATACAGATATCTGTAAGTAAGCCACAAAATACAGAATGCACATGGCATCTTATAAACATCTACCTTTTTCCATAAATCAAAATTTTCAAATAAAAAATATTATTTACGGGCTGGCCCTGTGGCTCACTCGGGAGAGCACAGCGCTGGTAGCCTTAAGGCCGCAGGTTCGGATCCTATATAGGGATGGCTGGTGCACTCACTGGCTGAGTGTGGTGCGGATCACACCGTGCCGAGGGTTGTGATCCCCTTGCTGGTAAAAAATATATATATATATATTATTTACCTTCTGTGCCATGGAAAATTTTTTTAAATAACAACAAAACAACAAACAAAAACCCTTTCTCGGCTTTTAATAACTTCCACAGATGAGAAACTGGCCTTTCCTCCTGCAAGAAATCTATCGTACTTTTTAGATAGCTGTTTCTACTTTCACTATTAAACTGTTGCATGAGTTGATGGACAGGCAAGGTAATACTGATTTTGGATGGCAGAAAAAAATACAAGAAAAAATTATGACAAATTTGGATCAAAGTTTGACTTGCCTCAATATCAAGAGATAAGCTATCACATAAACATCACATAACTATTTCCTAGTTTTTTAAAATTTGGATTTTGTATTTTACCTTGGTCTGAATTTTCTGTTACAGATAAATAGTGGTAGCTCCTTTATTAGACTGGATATTTTTTAATGGATAAATTTTGGTCACAGCAGCAGCTGCACATCTGATTATGCATAAACAAAATTAAAGAATTTCCTTTCATTAAAATCATAAAACTAGCTTTTTTAGGCAGTAAAACTGACTCAACAAATGAAAACCACCATTAATCTTTATATCACAGAAGCTATGAGGCAAAAGAAAAAAAAAATCAAAGACTGTATATTAATTTGCTGAATGTTCATAAGTGAAAATTTTAAATGTCATACTCTACTTATTACATTTCTTTTGTTTTTGTAATTTAAAAAAATTTGTATACACAAATATTTCACACTTAATTTTCTTTTAAACATTTGTGCCTTTGAAATACAAAAATTCCCACACAGTAAAAACTAAAACCTCTAACTAACATAGATTAGAAATAAAGGACCCAAAATATAGCACACAATAAATCAATAAACTGAAGAAACCAAAATGAGTTCAGCTTTTCCTTCATTCTGAACACCTCCTACTATTAAGTGCTCAGTAACTTACACAAGGCTGTCAAGGTGTGGCAGAGCCTCTGGTAGCAGGGATGAAAAAATCAGTCACACAAATGCAGCCATTCCTGTGGGACTGTCTCTTTCACCCCTGCTACCCGAGGATTTTTGCATGGCTTTTCAGTCGTTTCATGTGGGTAGGTAACGCTGATAATTATTACTCCATCTTAGCTGGAAATGGTAGTCAAGAGCTTGGATTTTATACAAACTGGGTTCTAGTGCATTTTTAATCACACTCGGAGAAACTTCTCAGCTCTTGACTTCCACTTCCAGCTAAGATGGAGCAATAATTACCAGCATTACCTTCCCACATAAAACAGCTAAAAAGCCATGCAAAAATGCATGAAACAATAGTTGTCATGGTAGTGGAGACAGTGGATAACAGGCAATGAAGGATAGTGATCCCTGCGATTTGGGAATCAAATGAGGTGAATCCTACAACTGTCACAGATTAATTCCTCAAAAAAGCTTCCAGGCTGCTGCACAGGGAGGGGAAAGCCGGCAGACCCTGGTGGTCTCCTCGAGTTGAAAAGACGCAGCTCAGAAGACATGCCAGGGGCTTGAGACTAAAATAGAGAGAAAGAGAACCCTGGAGACCTTCTGAGTTCTCACTGAGTATTCGGTTGAGTACTCGTTGGCAGATGTTTGAGAAGAAACTACCCAAGGAAGCAGAAAGAGCCACAGGAAAGGATTTGAGAAATCAATCCCAGTATCTTACACAGGGCTGGGAACAGCGCCCGTTCCTACCAACCAAAGTGAAGAACCCGGAGCATAAGGAAGAGTATTCAGAAGGGATTTACTTTATCAATGGTGTAAATTTAGTCCTAGATTAAACACTGCCTGGCTATCATCTAAAACAGCTTGAAAGCAAGACCCAACTGCTTCTAAATAAACGAACAGCATCTCAGAACAAAGCACACCATAAGATAAAAGTTATAATGTCTGGTGCACAATAAAAAATTACCAGACCTGCAAAAAGGTAGGGAAATATAATCTGTAATGATTAAGGAATCAATTTATCAAGAGGGCATAACAATAGTAAATGTTTATGGACCTATTAAGAGCTTTAAAATGTAGGAAACAAAAATTGACACAACTGCATGAGGAATTAGAAAAACCCACAATTACACCTTAAGATTTTATCACCCCTTTCTCAATAACTGATAGAACAAGAAGGTTGAAAAACAGCAAGGATATGGAAGACTTCAACAATACTATCAACAAACTTGACCTGGTAATTGACATTTAAACAACACTCAACCAAATAAGAGCAGGATGCACATTCTTAAAGAACAAATGTATGGTTAATGTCTTGGAATATTTACCCAAGATAGATTCTATTCTGAGCTCTAAAATCAGTCTCAATTAAATTAAAAAGATTCAAGTCATACAAAGAATGTTCTCTGACCATAATAAAATATAGAAATCAATAACTAAAAGATAACTGGAAAATGTTCCCCAAATTGAAAATTAAGTAACATGTTTCTATGGATCAAAGAAATAAACGAAATTTAGAAAGACTATGAAATCAAAAGAATATGAAAACACAGCATATGAACATTTGTGGAATGGAGATAAAGTAGAACAGAGGAAAATTTATAGCAATAACCTTAGCTGCAATCTTAAGAAACCAGAAAAAGACAGACAAATGAAAACCAAAGTAAGCACAAGATAAAAATAACAATAAAGTATCACAATGGAAATCGATGAAATAGAAAAGAGGAAGACAGTTGAGAAAAATCAATGAAAAAGAAAGCTGGTTCTTTGAAAAGATCAATAGAATTGATAAGCTTCAAGCAAGATTGTGGTAGGCTGAAAAACATTCCTTCAAAAGATAAACATGTCCTAATCCCTGGTGCCTGCAAAATTACCTTAGATGACAAAAAAGGACTTTATACATGTAATCAAGTTAAGGAAGTTGGCACAGGAAGACTATGCTGGATTATCTGGTTGCCCCTAAATGTAATCACATGTATCCTTATAAGAAGGAGGCAGAAGAAAATTCGAGACAGACAGGAAGAAGGCAAATGCAGAGACTGGAGTGATGCAGTCACAAGCCAAGCAGTGCTGGCTGCCACCAGAGCTGGAAACAGCAAGGACTAGACCGTCCCGCAGAGGCTCTGGAGGGAGCTTGGGCCTGCCAACACCTTGATTTCAACCGGTGAAATTGACTTTGAACTTGTGGCCACCAGGATTGTGAGAGGATAAATTTCCACTGTTTTAAGGTACTACTTTTGTGGTAACTCATTACAGCAGTCACAGGAAAGTAATACACAGATTAATTAAGAAAAAAACAAGACACAAACAACCAATATCAGGAATAAGAGAGGTGAACTTAATACAGATATTAAAAGAATAATAAGGGGGTATCATGAACAATTTTACACCGTTAAATTCAACATCAAAAATGCAATAGACAAATTCCCTAAAGATGGAATCTTCCAAAGCTCACTGAAGAAGAAATAGCCTGAACAGCCAATGCTACAAGGTATTACAATTTTAGATTTCTTGAAAACTACACCCCTCTGCCCCCACCCCCCCAAATCAAAGTCCAAATGTTTGACAAAACAGGTCAGTGGCTGCCTGTGGAGGGAAAAATTACAAAGGGGCACCAAGGAAAGTCTTTGGGAGGCAGAGAAATGTGCACTCCCTTGAGTGTGGCAACAGTTTCACAGTGTTCACATATGTGAAAACTTAGCAAATTACATGCTTTAAATGTGTGCCCTTTATTGTATGTAAATTATACCTCAACAGAGCTGCTAATCAACATCAACAAAACTTCACTAGGAAAGAGACTCTAGGTGTCAGGAGGGCTAACATTGTGAACTGGATGGTAAGGAAAACATCCAGACAGTCAAAGACCATGACCTTCACTTGAAAAAGGTCCCAAGGGGTTACTAATTAGAAGCAATATTTAATTAAGCTGGACTGATGAAGTCTGCTGTGGGACTCCCGAATGAGAATTACCAAGGATGTAGAACCCTTACAATTTCTCCAGGGTTTTCCTTGTTCTTATTCTTCCCTTTCTTTCTACTTATTTATTGATTTTACCATGTACTAAAGAAACGTAAGAAAAAGTAAAACACTTTATGACTAATGAATTACAACATGCAGACTGTAGGAGCTTCCCTACTGCCGACAGTCTTCACCAACTCAATTCTTGTAAGTAAAGCTCCTCTGTGGAGAAAACGGGGGCCTGCTTGGGAGAAGATAATCACTGCTCAGCTTCAAATATTACTCTCCCCTCTCCCCAGCTTAGGGCCCCATGTTTGGGCTGCAATCACACACAGCAAGGTCTCCAACACCACAAGCCTCTCCTGAGGCTTCCTGCAGGCCTGATTCAGGAAGAGAGGAGGCGAGCCTGCCACAGTGCTTCAAGATGTTCTTTTTGCCCCCACCCCAATCAAGAAAGCTCCATATCCTAATGTCTAGCTACCAAGCAGCACATTTTTGGGGGCATTAATAATTTAGTACTAATTATTTTATCAATCACCAAAAATATTAAGCATTTATTCAAATCTCAATGGACTTTCTAACATTTCAGTAGTGCTTCATGCCTTATGAACCATTTTTAATCATCATAGGAGTCCTACAAAGTAAGGAAAAGCAGGTCTTGCTATCCCATCTTAGAAATGAGGAAATTAAGCACAGAAGGATTAGATACTACTTTCCCAAGGTCCCAAACTAATAAGCATGTAAAGCTACAACTTGAGCCAACTTCTTGTTCATGCCAGAAATGTCAAGAAATTTTATATGTGTACTAAAAGAAGCTGACTTTTCTTAGCATAGAAAACCAACAACTTATGAACAGTATGAGTAACAACACAAAACTGAAGCACTTTCAAGCCACAGGAATAAACACACTCTGTGCTTATCATGACTTCTACCTCTCAGCTTCTCTTTCTTCGTCTTTTTCATGGCCCCACCTGCCACTATACCCAGCCTCAATTCCAGATTTACCTATTTCAAACGTTCATTTCACTCTACCCTTCTTTTCATTCCTACATCCAGGAAATTGAGCAGTGTTGGAGAATAATTAGAAAAATGAGCCACACCAGTTACATGACAAATTCAGTGGGTCTGTGAGCATCAGGCCCTCCGTGCTGCCAGGGGAGCCTTTCCCTCATCCCTAGTTGGCTCCCAATCATAGCTCACAACATCTATTTTAAACACTCCTCCTCCTTGGACTTCCACTGTTCTTCCCTGCCTTTCCTCCTGCCTCTCTGGACAAGTATTCCCTAGTCCACTTTTCATACCTGAAGTGCCTACTCTGTGCTAGGTACAGAAACATGAGACCTGCCCTCGAGCTCATAATACTGGGGTGAAGAGAGAGTCACCCACAGAAATAAAACAAGCTACATAACAATGGCTTCAGTGCTCTCACAGAGGTACAGGTATAGAATTATGAGATTAAGGCACCAGGAGAGACATGCCAGCTCAAGTACCTCCTAAACATGTCATCATTTCTCCCCAAACTTGTTCCTTACCCTGCGTTATCTAATTTCAGAGTGACTCAAGAACCATGGCTTTTGACTATTCATTCTCTCTTCCTACTTCCCATATCTAATACGTCATCATTTCAATGAGAGTGAATGTATGTGTGCCTAACTCCACAAAATGTCAGGATATCTCATTTTGCACCCACACCCTATCTCCCTCTCCACCTCTCCACTGCCCAGGCTGGGCTCTCACCCATTTATTCAGTGAGATGGCACAGGGCAGTGGAAAGGATTCACAAAGACCAGTGTTGAAATACCAGGTCCACCACTCAGCCACTGAGATGTTGAGCATGTTTTTCAACCTCTTTAAGCTTCTATCTCCTCTTCAGTAAAATGGACTTCATAGTAGTACTATCGATCATGAGGATTAGAGATAATCAGCTGCTGGCACCTACCACCTATTCAATAACAATCCTCATATGGCCTCTACATCTCCAGTCTCTACCAGACTCAATCCAGTCCCTCCTCATTGCTGCCATCCTGTTTACTAAAGCACACTGCTGATCACTTCACTTACCTGCTCAAAACCTTCGATAACAGACCCATCAAGGCTTATTTAATGGAGGGCATGCTCCTGCCCCAGGCTTTCTTTCAAGATTTATCTTCCCCTCCAATAGGCAATGCTTCAACTATTTGGGGGTAATCTGTTTTACGCAAGGAAGCCCCATATTTTTATAACTCTGTCTCTTTTAATGTTCCTTCTGCTCAGAGTTCTATTCTTCCAGTTTTAGATAACTGGTCTTTCCTATGCTCTCACTCCTGGCTAATTTGTTTTGTGGATTATGTAGCTGATCTCTTTTCTATCTCTTCTATACTAAATTATGACCTCCATACTGGAACATGTCAGGTGTGTGGTTCAGATTTTGTCCCTGGTTTTATCATTGTGCTTAGTCCAGTATCATATTTGCTTAAGGGATACAAGGAAGAAAAGAAGAAAGAAAGGGAAGGAAGGAGAAAGAAACACTAGAGCAAATTTGGCTATTGAGAACTCATGGGTGAAGCCATTTGAGTACACTCCAAGTTGCTAAACAATGTTGTGATTAATTATAAACTACCACTAAGATCCTGAGCACACCCATGCTGTTTTCCTCTTCAATATGCAGCAGATGATGTTTGTGATTACAAACTGGTTCTTGGCACATGTTCTGCTTGGAAGAATGAACTGCTGCTATTGATAAATTCAACCCCATGTGGTTCAATCATTCCTTCACAGTCAGGCATTTATGGCAATACATTCTGAAATCCTCCAAGGCAATCAATGTGCCGAGATGTTTTGATGGACTGGTTGTCTACAGATGCGTGCTTGTGAGCCGAGCATGGTACATTAGGGCCTGTATGTGATGACTGTGTTCATCTAGACATTATTATTCCAGGTTGTTAAAGTAAAGACTTTTCCACTTGTAAGGGGAGAGGATGATAGAGCTTAATACTACTGGAATACTGCTTTTAAAAAACCTTGCTTTATTACTATCAAGAATTCTTTCTAAATTCTAAAATATTTCTTTTGTCAAAGGTATTTACATAAATGAAGCAGTCATAAAATGCATCCCTTAGCCCAGCAATTCTCAAATGAGAGAACTTCAAACTTCATAACAGCCATGTGAGTGTGGTTTGTTGCTGAGGAAAAAAACATTAAGAACTACTGCTCTAGAAAACCTTTCTTGGGCACAGGGAGGCATCTTTTTCTTAAATAAATGAGTAATCTTCTTAAAAAACTATAGTCTTAACATTAATATTGTCTGTGGACAAAGGAATTTTTAAATGAAAGGACTCCCAACCCACTGAATTCTGACATTTCCACAACAAGCTGTCATTCTTAGTGATATAATAAAAGTTTTTTCAACTACTCAATTTTTCAATGTTAGGAAATTAAGACCATATAAGACTAGCATCTGCTAAAGGCTACACAACCATAAACAGTGTTGAACAGCACAATTTCTCTGAATCAGGAAAACCCAAGTTTCAATCCAGCTTGGCTATTCAGTAGCTGTGTCGTGTGGGGCAGGTTTCTTACCCTCCCTGAGCTCCATGTGCTTCCTATGTGATGATATCTATCTCATCAGTGCACTTTGATAATTAAAAGGTAGTAATGCATGGGAAATATATCCTACCATAATTCAAATGCTGATGCTATTATTTCATCCATCAGCTCTTTAGTAGAATTTCTCTATAGTTAAATATGATTTGAAAATTTTAAATTAAAAATATTCAATAAATTACATAGGTTTTCCTTCTCTATAAACAAGTAAACTAATAGCCTTCACTTTTAAGATTCCATAAGGTAATTCAAATAGTTTCATTAACATAAAAAATAAATGGATTCTGTGCTTATAATTTCTTTTATAGTTAACAGAACACTCCTACACAGATTACTAGTAAGCCATCAGATGATAAGTCAATAAGACCTGTACCATAGGCTCCTGTAACAAATGACAGCCCTATGAAGTGAACTGATATATGAGGGTACTACAAAAAGTTCATGGAAAGATTTGTATTATCTTTTAATTCCATTTTTCCACAAACTTTTTGGAGTACCCTTGTATATTGCCAAGCTTCATACAACCACAGAAAAATCAGAATAATCCCACTCCCCTGCCTTCATTTTAGGTCACATGTAGATTCTAGGAAATCAAGTATTCCTATATGTCTATCAAATTAGAACATTTTGAGATATATGAACTATACTTTTAAATATTAATCATTTGCCTGGTTTAAAAAACTGCATTCAGATGGATACTTGAATTTTATATGGATATCTGAACAATATTTTATTAGCACATTCCTTTTTTAGATTCGGGCATTCGACAAATAAGTAGTATTAAGAATTAAAGTGAAAAACTAACCATGATTCATGCTATCTTTAGCTTTATATGTTATAGTAACCATAAATAAAGATGCTAAAAAGATAAAAACTGGCCTGAATTAAATGGTCTTTCATTTTATGGTGGGGTAGAATATGTTAAAAAAAAAAAAAAATCTCAGCTGTCCCACTAGATTCCAGCAGTTAACTGCTGCAAACATATGTGGTACCTTGAAATAGAACATCTTAAAGAAAAGAGACTATGTTTTCTAACAACATGATTCTTAGAAAATCATAATTATTCCAAAAATATCCAGGAACTAGATATAAAAATAAAGAAAATATATGAGGCAATTAGTGTATTCTCTAATTCCACAGTAGTTCTTGTCCTGCCCCAACTCCCTTTCTCATTCTTCTATTACCACAAAAAAACAAAAACAAAAACATGGTCTTCTACATGTTAAAAATATCAGTGTTAGTCATTAAATACAGTGAGAAAGACGTTTTATAAAAAGGGTAGTGCTAAGTTCTCCAAAACATGGTAGGAAGTAAAGCATTGGCTTCATGGAAAATAAAAGTTGATCAAAGTATGGATTTTCAAATACTCTCACCTTTTACTTATAAAGGTACAACTCCTAAAATAAACTCAGAAATATAAACAGATGGCAGAATGTAAACTTTCATGCTGTTGAAAAAGGAATAGGGCAATAACTATATCTTCCATTTGTTTAGCTATGTTAGGACACGTGAGATTATAAAACACCTTTACCATGCCATGAACATAACAGAGCCTGCAAGGGAGATCCACAAGTGGTTTTGGTTACCATACACATGAGGGTTGGTGCACAGGATCCTGGAGGTCACAGAATGAATGCTGGATTTTAGAATCTATTGTGCTCACAGTGGCAATCCCAGAATATTCTATATCATAGCATATAAGTAAAACAAATCTCTTCTTAGGCTGACTTACGCACTGGCTATTTTGGCAATTAAGTGCTTTCCATCAAAGTTGTGAGTGGCTGCGGAATCTGCTTTCAGTTAGTAAAGGAAACCAGTCACCTCTGCAGACCTTAGAGGGAAGGTTGCTGTGTATAGCACGTATGAATTACAACTTGTATTATTCAGTCTTCTTGTCTTAACTTACAAATTTTCAGAAGAACGACCAACAAAATGTTCACATACAAATGACAAAATACAATCCTAATATTTCCCAAATCAAATATAACTTAAATGACAGGAAGACTTCAGTTAACTGGCATTAACATAGCCTAATTCCTCCCAGAGTATGTGTTAAGAGGAGCATAATAACAAAACAATCCCTTTAATTTTCTTTTCTCCAAAGCATTTTGTAGCCTAAAGCAGCTGGTAACCAAACAACCCCTCATGAGATCAATACCTAAAATAAATCAATATTTTAAAGCAGGGTAATGCACATTAACAAGCTGGTACATTAGTTTTAATTTAAAATGTTATTGGATGTCCATAAAGAACTGATTGTTTTTATTGCAGATCATGTTTTAAGCCTTTCTTTAAAAGACTCATCTCGTTACACTTAGCAAACCTACAAAGTACAAAATGAGATGACTAGATAAAATAAGAAGGACTGATGAATATGAACAGGTTCAAATTATTTTTAAAAACTACTTATAAATCTGACTTAGAATAAAATAACTT